>NW_022196894.1:27482568-27577568 GCF_008632895.1 Mastomys coucha | reverse complement strand
CTTTTCTATTTCCCTCTTCCTGCAGCCAGGAGACAGCTCAGTGGCCTGCAGACTTACACAGCACCCTGCTTTGGTTTGACAGCACACGGCTCTTGTTCTGTCCCCTGTGAGAGTGACACTCACTCTTGCATATCGTCAACGTTGCCCATCAGAGGACAGAAGCCTGTGGGTGAGTGCTTTCCTCTGTCACATAGGGGGTGGACAGCTCTTGGGTACATTTCTCAGAGTTCTTCAGAAGGTCCTAAGGAACCAAGCCCTTCTTTCCTTCCAGGGTAGCTGCTCAGCAGTCATTCCTCACAAGTCTCTCCTCTGTTTCAGTCCCACACTACTTCACTTCTGAGCCTTGGGATTGCCCCAGAACAAACATCTGTATGGGAGCCTTTGTCTATAGGCCAGAGGCAGAGGAAACTCCTAAGCAATGTAACAGCAGCTCGCCCACTGTTGCTTGCTCAGGAGAGTACCCCCGTCCCCAGAGCTGAAAGGAGCACCTGAGGGGCTGTGTTGTCAGTGCCCCGAGACTCATAGGCTGTGGCATGAACACACCTCTGTCCTCAGATGCCTGCAGACTCTCCAGGGATACTGGTGGTTTAGTTTGGAGATGGCTGATAAGATCTGCAGGGATGGTTTTGAGGCCCCTGGCTCCTGGTTCTTTAGTTGCTTGAGTCCAGCCTCCCTCAGAGGGCAACCAGTGGTCCGATCATTCACAACAGATGTTCTCCTGATGAACTTAATTGTATCATTAGCAGCCCGGCCACAAAAAACGGGCGATTGGATTGCTGCTGGGAAGCGAAGAGCCTCCAGGGCAGCTGTTCCCAGGGCAGGCTGAGCATGCCTTTGCAGTGGGTCCTTCCTGTCCCCCCCACACCCCCCCCCCATACACACACACACTGGCCTCTCCAATTCTGAGCCTTTCTCACCAGCCAGAACGAGAACAGATGGAAACAGACCTTGTGGGCATCTCCAGCTGATGTGGATTTCACAGCGGGCAGAAGACTGAGGGGAGCAGACAGCATAGCCCCTTCCCACGGCCACTTGGGAGGTCACACTGTCCAGCTGTCCACCCTCACTCATGTGAAGAGGGGGTAGGACTTGAGACTTTGGGGTCCAGTGGTGTCCGGGATGGGGGCAGGGAATGCAGAAGCTAGAAACACACACTACTCCAGAGCGTTGCGGATTTAAGCCTGAGTTCCAAAGAGCCATGGGGATATGGGGAGCAGGAAGCTAACCTCAGTGCTTTGGCCAGATCAGCACTTAGTTCCAGCCTTACTGTTCAGCATACCACCAACGAGTTTGGACTCCTCACTCACCCTTTTCTCTCACCAGCACCTCCACTGTGCTCCCTGGATGCCCAGATGTCACTGTTCTCTCCGAAACTGTCTGAGCCCAGCTTGCCAACTGTCTCTTGTCTGTGTTGCTCCAATGGAACTGACGGTGTCATGTCAGTTTCTTCTGCACTTGGCCGTGTCTCTTCACCCTTCAGGGATGACACAGCCTTGGCTCCATAGTTCCTACTACGGACATGTATGGTTCATGTATTGTTCCTTTAATGTATGTCCAAAAGCCAGTATCAAATGGCTTCCTGAAGACTGGCATGGACTCAGTCTACTGTAACACAACAGTCAGGAGCAGCCGCTCAAGTCACATTTATTTCTCATGGTTCTGGGGGCTGGAGAGTCCAAGATCAAGGGGACAGACAACCCATGTTGCAACTGGTAAGGGTTCTTCCAGGGTTTCAGAAAGCTACAGCCTCACTGTGTCCTGACACGATAGAGGGAGACTCCAGCTGCTTCCTCCTCTGGAAGGCACTGATCCCCCATCACAGGGGCTCCCTCCTCATAACCTCATATGCACCTAATCAGGAATCTTCTGCAAACGCCAGGAGACGAGGGGTCAGGCTTCAAGAACAGAAGCACTCCGTTACTAAAAGCCCCTAGTTTATAATAGTAACAACCTCAGAATTCAACTGTTAGTCTGCTAAAGCAGCACCTTTGTAATGTCTTCCGTGTGACAAGTGGTGTCCGGGGCCTGGGGAGATGTCAGGGATGAGCGAGCCAGACCCTGTCAATTGCTGCTGCATGCATTCTTGGTACCGGAATAGGATTTATTCAGGAGAGGGGCATGCTACTGAAGGCTGCCTCAGGGTCTGTTCTGTCACCCACCTCAGGCAATCTTGAGATAGTTTTGGGTGGTCACCATGTGAGAGCTAAGACGTCACTTGAGCTTCTAGCCAGTCTGTTTATAGTCTTATTCAGTCTTAGACAATATAGTCTTATGCAATGCAATTATTGTATGCTGTTTTAGTTGTTTGAGACAGAGTCTCACATAGTCTATGCTAGCCTCTAACTCGCTACATAGTTGAGGATGGCCTTGAACTTCTAATCCTTCTGCTCTGCCTCCCCTGGTGCTGGGATTACAATGTGTACTGTGCATACAGTTTGATCTCCCATCAAACCCAGGGCTTCAGTTGTGCATGCCGGACAGTATCCAGACTGAAGCATTCAGAGTTTCCAAACCCCCAGTCCATAAGGCCTGTGCATCTATTGGATGGTGGTAATATGGGTAGACAGCAGGGCTTCTGATGACCAAGACAGCAGCTCCTGGACACATGCAACCACTTATGTTTGTTTAAATTAGTTAGAGTGTAATAAAATTAATAAACCCACTTCTGATCAGCCACATCTGTGGGGCTCAGTAGCCATTGGGCCATCCTCAGACTGTTGATACTCTGAGGCCTCTTTGGGTCACCCACAGCAGCTGTCCAATGAATTTCAGGGCATCCCCAGGGACAGTCACAATACATAAAGGTCTCCATGCTGGGGGACCAGAGTTGGCAGATGGAAGAGAAAACCCTCATGGACATCACTTCTCCTTTCTTCTCTCAGACTTTCCTGGTCTGTACACACAGCAGTCGGCCTAGAGAGATGAGAGACCCAGGCTCTTGTCTGTGTGTAAAGTCTGCCCAGAACTTAATGACATAACTAGACTATGTCTGCTTCAATAAAAATCTTTTTTATGGTGCTAGGCAGTGGTGACACATGCCTTTAATCCTATCACTTAGGAGGCAGAAGCAGGTGGATCTCTGTGAGTTCAAGGCCAGCCTAGTCTACAGAGGAAGTTCCAGGATAGCCAGAGCTACAAAGAGAGACACCCTGTCTCAAAAATAAACCAACAAAACAAAATCGTTTTTATGTAGCAGAGGTCAATGGAGGCAGCCAGCATGCTTTTCTCTCTAGCTTTTGTTGCAGTTGCCAATTAAATCTGCTCATATTGAACCAGTAGCAGGGTGTTCCTCACTACCCACCCCAGTGTACTGGGTTCCTGAATGAAACACACACAAACACACACACACACACACACACACACACACACACACAAACACACACACACACACACACAAACACACACACACACACACACACGCAGCCTCATACCTCCCCTCCAATATTCCTGAGTTACTACTTACTAAAATCTATATTCCATCTTTGCTGCCCTAGACCCAATGTGGGGAACCCCTGGAGCTGCTCTTTCCCGGTTCTTACATGATAGCTATGCTCTCTCTTCTGCACCTCTCAGGCCTGGTCTTTACTCCTTCCCCCCACCCCACCCCTCTGGACGAGGCAGTTCTGTCTTTCCTTTCTCCCTAGGTCCCCTTGCCCAGGAATCCTAAAGTCCCGCCTCGGTCTCCACTGGCTGCAGACAACCTTACCAATCAAAACCAACTGGGGACAGGGGCCCTCAGCATCTTACAAGCGGGTTCTCATGCAATTTGGGGGACTCAATTAACATAATACAAGTGTTAGACCAAATCCACAATAGGCTCTATCTTTACATACGGATGTTGGCTTAATCAAGCCCCTGAGTTCCTGCTGTGGCAGATGGACTTGGTGCTGAGGGGGACACAGAGATACTCTGTGAGGATCCGCTTCCTTCTCTTAAAGAAAGTCCATAGTGGAGAGGCAGCTTGCATCATTTTGCCATGCAGAGTGTGGTCAGCCCTGTAAGTGGGGCCCGGTGGACAAGTGTCAGTGGGAAAAGACATACCCCCATCAGGCACCTTGCCGAGAGTCTTTAGAACACCCCCCTCTTTAGTAGGATTGCATGATTTGCTCCCAGTGCTCTTCCCGCAGGCCCCCATGGATTTGAATGGCCTTGGTAACTGTCATTTCACAGGCCAGTGGGGAGGTCCACCTCTTCCCCCCTACCCCAGCCTCCAGTGTTTCTGATTCCTTGATGAGGTCAGCAGAGAGAAACCATTTATTGTGGTCTCCGTATGCCGACCACTGAGAAGGCTATGAGCAGGTTGGTTTAGATTCTCAAATTTGGGGAAACTGAGGAAGGGAAGCAAACCCCATTGAGGCCCTATGCCCTGCCAACCCTGGAGTCTGCGCTCTTGTACTTGTAGCATCTGAAGAAGAGAGAGGGAGGGGGTCCTACTGCCTGCCACACATTCTCTGAGGTGATCTATCAAGGGAGGGAACGGAAAAAAAAACCCACCAGTGAACAAGCCATCCATTCTTGTCTGCATCATTTTCCCACGTTGGGAGCAGACTGCAATGAAAAATTTAGATTTTTTTTTTCCTTTCATGTTTCCTTTCACGGGACTGTGGACAGAATGCCTTTCTTCCCCCACCCCCACCCCTTTTCTTTGGGCGGGATCCTGACCAAGGCTGCGAAAAAGAATCTTTTAAAGACATATATATCTACCTATCCATATACATTCAGCCCCCCGACAGTGGCTGAGAATTGCAGTGCCTCTTAATTACTCAGGAAGTGACAGGGTCAAGAGGTGTCTGCAAGCTGCCTTGTGGTTCTGGGCATTGACTTCTCAACATTGTCCCTGCTGGAGTGCAGAGAGACAGCCCATGAGTTTTGTCCACTGTTTGAATTTCTCTCTTTCTTCCTTCCTAGCTCTCCCTCTCTCTTTTTCTTTTTCTTTTTTTAATATGAAAAGAAACTTCTGGCATTTTGGGCTTTGGTTATAAATTCATAAAAGCAGGAGATCATTAAGGTCGACTGATCTGCTGTAATTGCCACTTGGGCACTGGGAGAAGAGGCCACAGATTTGAGGTTCCCTCCACTCTGATACCCTACTCTACCCCCTTTCCTGCACCTTTCTTTATTTTTTCCTATTGTCTTTGGTTTTTCTGAGAAAAAATGACAATTTAAAAAAAAAAAAGAATACCCACAAAGAGTAGCTGGCTGTCCTTATGGTGTAACTTAAGTTGTACCCTTCCGTAGTCATACTTTTGAGACAGATGTCAGCTTTAGCTTATTGGAGAGAGCTGAAGTTTGTAATCATGGTCATCAGTCATAATCCAAAACAAAAACAAAACCACAAAAATAAAAAAACCAAACAACAACAAACAAAACAAAACAAAACAAAAAACAGAACTGAAGGTGTTTCTGGAAATTGTGGAATCAAGTATGGGAAACTCCCCGCATCAGTATTATTAAATGATATTTTGACTTAAAGGGGCCAGAGCCAGGGTGTCCCAAAACTCAGTAGTTCCCAGAGTGTGGTCGAGTACTTGGTTCTTTAGTAAGAACTGCAGAGAGTGATTATGTCCCCAGAGTGGAGACATGGCTAATTCTCTGTCTGGTTGTAGGGGAGCATTTCACACCACTGCCAAGTCCTAGCAAATGTTAGCAAGTCCCGCTAAGCTGGGGAGTCAGAGCCAAGAGCGTGGAGAAAGGCCTCCAGTTCTTCACTTTCCAGATGTGTTTAGTGTACAGATGCTCGGGGACTCTGCGACGCTTCTGGGAAGGAATCTGGGACATTGCGTTTTCTTTTTCTCCCTTTTACACACGAGACCTCGAGTAGTGCAAAGGTTTCATGAAAAGAAAACTGAAGAATCCTTCTGAGGCTGAGGAGGTGGCTCAGTGGTGGTTTAGGGCACTGGCTACTCTTGCAGAGGGACAGGGTTTGATTCCCACAAGGAAGTTTACAGCCACCTGTACCTCTGTCTAATACTAGGAGATTTAACACCTCTGATCACTTAAGGTGCCAGGCATGCATGTTTTGCATACAAAGATGCAAAACACTCATAAAATAGGATAAAATAAAATAATCTTAAGGAAAAGAGAGAGAGAGAGAGAGAGAGAGAGAGAGAGAGAGAGAGAGAGAGAGAGAGAGAGAGAAATGTTGGTCCTGAGGAGCAAGTTAAGCAGAGCAGTCAATGTTGATCTGAAAGGCTGGAGGGCAGAAAACAACCATCTTTACTACAGAGAGCTGGAAAGGGCGTGAAGTCAAGAGGGCTGGAGTGACAAGACCTTGAGGAACACATTTTGTTATAGGAAAGCACTCGTGCAGAAAATACAGAAATGCCGCAGGAAGTCCTGTGTGTCCCATGAAGTTTTACCAGTGTTTCCAGTTGGTCTCCAGAGCTCTATAAGAAGCTTTATAAAGGCAAGAAGTCAAGAAGACATAATGTCCCTAAGAGACTCGGTAAGGGAGAAGAGACAAGAAAGAAGACACAGAAAGCCAGTCTGCCTTCCTGAGCCTTCCTTCCTTCCTTCCTTCCATCCTTCCTTCCTTCCTTTCTTCCTTCCTTCCTTCCTTGGCCACTTTTTTAGAGTTACAGTGATGGCCGGTAGAGACCTTGGCAGTGGGCCAGGTCAGATGCTTTTCCTTCTTGGGCTGTGGGGTGAGAGGACATACTGGAAGACTCCAGAGGCCTGGGGTGGACTGAGCCTGGCTCTTCATCAGATATGTGACCTGGAAGACTCACTCAGGACTGTTAAGAGAACATCACTGAAGTGCTCCTGTAAGGACTCATTACAATGGAGTTTGAAAAGCAAACAGCCAAACGCTGAGACCCTCACTTGGCACACGCTTTACCGGCTTCTCACTTTATCCTGAAAGTAGACCCCACCCCTAAAATTATTACCTATTTTATAAGTAAGAAGATAAAATGAACTCCAGTTCTTCACCCTCAGCACACTGGCTGACTTTGGCAGAACATGGAACCACTTTTTGTCCTTGAAGAACTAGGAGAATTCTGGGAGACAGGGATTTCTTGTTAGGCTGGGCTGTAAAGTATTGGACATAGCTCCCAGGATACGTTTGTTAAGTGCATTTACATAAGCGAGGGATGGAAGATTGCGAATTGGGAGGAATATGATGTTGGAGGGAAATACGAGGGAGTTAGAGAACTACCTAAGTGTCATATTTGCAAGTTTGAAGAAAGGATTCCTCAAACACGGTGGCAGGAGCAGTGGAGCTGGAAGGAAGGTGAACTAGGCTAAGGGAAGAGCAGGCCAGCTGGCCCCACGGCCTTCCCCCACTGCCTTCGGGCTGCTCAGTCTGGAAGGGACCAGCTCTGCCCTGTGGCCAGCGGAACTAGAAGCCACAGAGGGTGGCAGAGTAAATAACGCTTTGTTGATTTTTCTAAAAGAAAATAAGAGAAGCCCAGTTTACTCTCCGCCCCTGTGGTGGGGCATCTGCCTTGTAGCTCCCATGTTGGTCTGTGATTTCTGCCTCCAAGAAGCCCGGAGTACACAAGAGGAAGAAAACCCATCATTTGTGACAAACTATAAAAAAATTAATTGTATACATTGAAAGACTCTGATCCTAAGGGTTCCATCTAAGGGTTCCGTTCTGACCAATAGTTTTTTGGCTTCTCTCCAAGTGTCAGGAGCTGAACCAGGGCTTCTTACAAACCAGGCCAGTGGTCTGCTGCTGAGTTACAGCCCCAGTCTGAACAACACATAGTAGGTTTACATAGTTATGTCATTCTAGAGTGCCCTTTTAAATCCTGTTCCCACCCCCCACCTCCCAAACTCTTCACTGCAGAAATCTCAGTCTCATTGCTGTCAGGGTTGGTCAGTTTTCACCCATCTGCGATAGCATAGAACTGCGACCACACAGTCTACTCTGCTCCATTTTGCCTCATTCCACACAGCCTGATAGTCTGAAGATGTGGCCACATTGCTGCACGTCTCAGTAGGCCATTCCTTTTCATCCCTGAGTAGTATTCCATTGTGGGTCTAGGGCTAATCACCTTTCAATTCTCTTGCATTTAAGTTTGGTCCTCCAGGAACAGAGCTGCTCATTCATACAGGGAACTTTCTGTTTCTCCTAAAAAATGCCCAGGAGTAGGGTTGTCAGGTCATGTCACAGATGCATGGTGGGTAGAGATGGACAGGGACCAGCTAGCGAATGCTACTTGTGGAGATCCCTGCTCATCTCTGCTTTCAGAGGATGCTGCCGATATGTCGGAGGAGGGGTTCCTAAAATGACTTCTATGTTGTGCCTTTGTCTTGGCCTATCCTCTGCTCTGTAACAAAAGACCATAGACAGGCAAATTTATAATGAGCATAAATGTACTGGCTCATGGTTCTGGAGTCTAGAGGCCAAGGTGAAGGAACCAGCATCTGACGAATGCCTTACTATGTCATCTTGTAGTGGAAAGATGAAAAGAGGGAGAGATGCGTACATGCACACACAAACGCACAAACACAAACACACAAGCACACATTACAAGCAGACTGGACAACGATGCTTATAACTGACCCAAGCTGGTAGCAGCAACCTGTCCACTCCTCTCTCACAGCCTCATTAGGCTACCGCCCACCCCCACCCCCACCCCCGCCCCCAACATTGTTTTATTGAGCATAAAGTTTCCAGATGTGCCATTTGGAGACACACTGAAAGCACAGGTGCCATGAGCAGCTCTCCAGACAGACACGTTAAAGGCCATTCCTCCAGGCTGAGAAAGTATAACTTGATGCTTTAGGTTTGACAAAGAAGACAGGAGCCAGACATTAACAAATAACGATAACATCACAAAGGCAAACATGTCTGCGAATAGATGCAAAATGCCATTGAGAATGTAAACAGGCAAACACAGACCCAGAAAAAAATACTCACACATACACACGGGTCAGAGGACAGACATGCAAGACACACCAGGACTCTGGTTGCTCAGGAATACACAGAGAGAAATGCCAAGGTTTTAAATGGCTCTTATGAGAGAAGATGTGCAAGTAGCCACAGTCCCCACAGGGGAAAGCCTCTATAGCTATCGGCTTCGCAAGATGCAAATCAAAGCATAACAGCTAAAGTGAAAACTTCACGATGCCAGACGTTGGAGAGGACGGAAGGCGATGGATGGGAAGTGGAACAGGCATTTGGAATGCTGCATTTTTTTTTAAGAGTTGAACACAGGCTAGCCGCGGTGGTGGTGCATGCTTTTAATACCGAACTCGGAAGGCAGAGGCAGGACGATCTTTGTGAGTTTGAAACCAGGCTGATCTACATAGTGAGTTCTAGGACAGCCAGGATTGTGTAGCTCCCTACATAACCCTGTCTCAAAAAAAAAAAAAAAAAAAAAAAAAAAAAAAAAAAAAAAAAAAAAAAAAAAAAAAAGAAAAGAAAAAAGAAAAAGAGAAACATTTAAAGAAAGGTGGAATGCAGCAACTAGGTGGTATATGTTACATTTTTAACAGTGGACGGTTCATAAGGAAAGCAAGCCTGACTACAAGGACCAACTGCTTCCTGATGTAAATTCTCCTACCGTGACCAGTTTAAAGATGCCAGCACAACATCACTGAAATCAGAGATGGGATGGTATAGCCAAAGTGGCATTTGCTAGCTGGTCCCTGTCCACCTTTACCCACCATGCATCTGTGACGTGACCTGACAACCCTACTCCTGGTCATTTTTTAGGAGAAATGGAAATACAAGTTCATGAACAGCTCCCTGTGTGAATGAGCTGCTCTGTTTCTCGAGGACCAAACTCCAATGCAAGAGAATTGAGAAGTGAGCTGCACTAGACCCACGATCGAATACTACTCAGGGACAAAAAGGAATGACCCACTGAGATGTGCAGCAATGTGGTCACATCTTTAAACTATCAAGCCGCGTGGAATGAGGCAAACTGGAGCACAGTAGGCTGTGTGGTAGCAGTTCTATGGCTATTGCAGATGGGTGGAAACTGACCAATTGTGAAGGTAATGAGACCAAGACCCCTGAGGCAGGACCCCCCAGTTGGTCCATTCGTCCTTTATCACACTAGGATAGAATTAACTACTTAGGAGACTTTTAAAAAAAAGATGTATTTTATTTATTTTATGTGTATGAGTACACTGTAGCTGTACAGATGACCATGAGCCATCATGTGTGTGGCTGCTGTTGTTCTCAGGACCCCTGCTGGTCCGCTCGCTCTGCCCTGCTCCCTCCAGCCCTGCTCACTCAGGCCCCACTCGCTCAGACCCTGCTCGATCTGGCCTTAATACACTGTAGCTGTCTTCAGACGCACCAGAAGAGGGCGTCAGATCTCATTACAGATGATTGTGAGCCACCATGTGGTTGCTGGGATCCGAACTCAGGACCTTCAGAAGAGCAGTCAGTGCTCTTACTGGCTGAGCCATCTCGCCAGCCCCCCCTCCCTCCTTAGGAGACTTTCTAATTGCTTGATTGAGAGCTACAACTGGAGATCATGGGACTTCGGAATAACCTTTCTTGTCCTCTACCTCTCTCAGTGTCCACTGCAGTCATCAGCACCTTCTGTGTCTGCTTGGTAGCCGTGGATGATGCTGGGTGAATGACCTAGCATCTACCCCGTTGACTGTGGATCTCCAGAGGGGACATCTTGGTTGGTCCTTTAATCATACTAGCATAACTGAGTACTTACTGACTGAGTCAGAGACTAGGGGTGGTTTATTTCCCCAACCAAGAAGAGTTCAAAAAGTCCTACTGGGTTCTACAAAATCTGAGCCAAGGAAGATGGCACTTCACGCTATGCTTAGAAATGGTGATTGGGCAGGTCTGTGGGGGAGGAGCTCACAAGTGCGTGCTATGGAGAGGTGAGAGGAAAGGCTGTATGTAGGGGATAAACTGAACTACATCTAGACACTGAGGTGAAGTTTACAGATCCTAAACTTCTGGCAGATGATTTTACCTAAGTCTCTTTAATAACAAACCAGGTGCCTGTAAGTTTCAGGGCCAGCCTAGGCTACATTAGCAGGACCCTAACTCAAAAAAAAAAAAAAAGCAAAGTTTGAACCTTGGTCTGTGGGATCTTCAAGTCTGATGAAAGCTGCGGGCTTGTGTGGTCTCAGAATAGGTAGGTGCAGATCGAGGGGTGGGGTGGGGATGCATGCATCAGCAGCTGCAGAAGTCATGTAGAGTTCACACACGCCCAAGGGAAGCCAAGGTTGGAGTGCTCGGCCTTCCCACGGGGACAACACCCACCACAATCACAGTCCCCCTCCTTGTGTGTAGTTATGTGGGTGTGCATTTGTCCGCACTGGCTTCCAGCTGTTTCCTTCTATCTGTACAACCTCTGCCAGAATGAACTGCGACCTAGACTTCCGATCCAGTCAATAAACACACACGGGAGCGGGTCGTGGTCACAGTGGTCAGACTCAGAGTCTTGATGAAGGGACAGTGATGGTAAGCCTTCCTCCTACCCCTCCAGTCTCTCTGGCAGTTCGTGTCTGAATCTAAAAGCCAGGAGTGGCACCTTCTCTAACGAGCAACTTCTCCGGTTTTCTGCTTTGTAACTAGGAGCATCGCCAGGAGTTCGAAGCCATAGTGAATTCAGACTCGTTTGGATCACAGATACCACCACCTCCCGCACCACCTCACCTCCACTCCCCGGTCTGAAAAAGCAAAAGAACGCACAGGGAACAGAGGGTGTGTAGCACCAGGGACTTGGTTTCCCCAGTGATGATGCATTCACTCCACCTCCCACCCCTCAACTCCTTCAGTGGGCAAGCCTCGGAGCCTCTGCTGCTGCACGCCTAGCCAGCCAAGGGTTAACCGGCGTCCCCCTCCTCCTCCGCCCCCGCCCGGCTGGGCAAGGCGGGAAGGCGGCGCGCCGGGTGCCAAAGTCGGAACCTGCTCTCGGCAGCTCCCCGCGCTGCCTTGACTCACCGCCAGGCCTGGCGCGGCCGCCGGCTGTGGAATGTGTGAGCGCCATGTGTCACCGCCCCAGACTGTGGGAAAACGCTGCTCCGCTCACCTCCCAGCAGCTGGCCCGCGCCCGCCCGCCCGGGAGCCGGGAAACAGGAGCCGCCCGCCCGGGAGGCCGCCCGGGGCCACTTCCGAGCGCGCGCCGCCTCTCCGCCCACACGCCGGTCCCTGCCGGCGACCCGGGGCTGCGGCGCCACCCGCAGCGAGTGGCCCAGCACGCCCTTCTCCTGCCCCAGCTGGCCCTCTGCATCCTCCTGCTCCACCAGACCGGCCTTGGACACAGAGAGCCCCTGTTCTGAGCGCTCCTGGGCGGTGACCTCTTTCCGGGAAGGGCCAGAGAATCGAGGGCTGCTAGGCAAGGGACTGGCCTACTGGGGTTGTGTGATATCTCTGGTCTGGATCTTGCCAGCCCTGAACAGGAGGTTCCACTCTGCCTTACCCTTTCCCCGGAGAGCTAGGCAAGAGCCCTGCACCTCAACGTGGGGGCAGCCTCCCCTCTAGCCATCGGGTGAGAGTCACGTGGGTCCAGAAGTCAGCCAGGGCCAAGGCTTCCAATGCGTAGCCATGCAGGGAGATGTAGACAAAGTCACATTCAGGGTGGCAGCCATCCAAGACTGGAGACAGCTCAGTGCACCTTGTTCCCAGCCCAGCTCTCCTCTCCTAGGCCAAGTGTCTCTTCGGCCAAGGCTTCTTGTGGTGTCACTGCCTTCCAGGGCAGGTGGCACTCTAGCAGATGGGGATGGGGGCAAACCTCCGGGTCCAGGGATCCAGGGGCTTCGCCTAGCATCAGCCTCCAGCCGCTTTTCTGAGGGGTCGAGGTGTGTGTGTGTTGGGGGGTGTCTCTGCTTTACCCAGCTCTCCTCCAGCACAATCTATTTCTGTTTCTTCTCCCTGCTTGTCCTTCACAATGGGTGCTGAGGTCTCACCTCTGTGGGTCTTCCCAGACTGACCTAATCCAGTTCAACAGCTGCCTCTTCTGAAGTCCCCATGCACTTGATTTCTGTCCCTGCTTATGGCACCGGTCATGGCCTGCCTAACTAGTCTTTCTCTCTCCTGCAACTTCGCATTTAAAGAAGTACTACCCTTCTATGTACCGCCCCCCCCCAAAAAAAAACCCCACGGAATTCTGTGTGTGACAGCCACTCTGCCGATTGAGTGCATCCCCACATGAACAATTGTCAATACCGTTTATCACAGGTTCAGAACCTCATTGCCCAGATATGTGACCTCAGTCAGGCTAGTCTTGCTGTCTCAAATCTCTCACCTGTAGAACATAAATCTGAGTAGGGTGTGGTGCCATAGGCCTACAACTCCAGCACATAGGAAGCTGAGGCAAGAGAATCACAAGTTTAAGGCCAGCCTCTGCTTTTTATTGGGATCTTCTAGTGAGGAAGAGAGGGAGGAGGAAGAAGAAAGGATAAAAGGGAACAAAGAAGGCATTTGGTGATACTTGGGTACTGTATTAGTCCTTGTGTGTGCTACAAGCTCTGAATAGTTAAACTGTAGTTAACCACAGGATGCATCATAGCAATGGTTCCCAAAGAGTATGTCATCTAGTGACACCTTACCTATCTTACTTTGTATACGTGAAGTTCCCATAAAGATAACATCAGTGAGAGATCCCTGTCATTAATCCATATACAATTGCTAAAATACCATAGACTGGCAGCAGACATTGGCTGACGCCTAGTTCTGGATGTTGAATAGAAGTCCATCTTCCTTGACTTGTAGGCAGTTTGTAGATAGTCTTTGCCTTTTGTGGATTCTTCTTTTTTCCCATCCTTTACCCCCACCCATTTCACCACCTATTACTAGATAAGGAAGGATAGAGGGGGAGACAGAGATCCTTGACTATAATTCTTTCCTTTCCTTTCTTCTCTGAGGATGACTGCTAACAAACTGCATCCAAACGCCCACTCACCCTGCCTATTGGGGCCCTAGCATTTATAAACCCTCTGAAAAGTTCCCAGAATTCCAGAGGTCACACAACTGCAGAAATTATCTGCAGCTGGCAAAACTGTGCCCCTGTTAGAGCTTGTGGAAATCACAGTCAGCTGCTGTATACAATCTGAAGCAGCCCCACATCCCCACACTGGGATTAAAACAAAAACACTTCCTCATAACATTTCTGTGTTATTTAAGGAATCTGAAATTCCAGAATTGTTGCCACAGCAGCTACTTTCTCTGTGTCCTCTCATGTCAGAGGGCTCTCTCATGCCTTTTTATAAGGACATCAGCCCTGACAGATGGGTAGGTATGCTGTTCTTAGGACCTCAAATGATTTCTACAAAGGTCCACTTCCAAATACTGTTACGTTAGGGGTTAGATTTTGGCTTGTGTTTTCAGGAGAGAATTCAGCCCACAACAATAAATTGAGGTGGGTGCCAAGGAGCAAATGCTGAAGCAGATGTGTGGCTAGCCTGCTTGGTGCCAGAAATATGGGCACAAAAAGAGGCCAGAACTAGGCAAGCATCGAGGGGCGAGCATGGTTTGTCTCAGAAGACTGCTGCATGGGAAGTCAACTCAAAAAAGGGGGGTGCAATAGATTCTGGAGAACTTTGGATGCTGGGTTTGTAGATGTGACATTGTGACATGCCTGAGAACAGCTGGAGAAGGTGGGGGTGGGGCATGGAAGAACAAGTCTTTTGAATGGTGTGGCCACCCCAAAACTGTGGGAATGCTTCCATAGGCACAAGGCATAGGAAACCCAATTCCAATTCACAGATGGAAAAACTGAGGCTGGGTAAAGTCAAGTGATCAGCCAGGGCTTAACTAGTAGTTTGCAGGAATGGAGTCAGATGTGGCTCTTGTCTGACTTTAGGGTGGACCATGCGCTTGCCACTCCCACCCCTGGCACCTATGCACTGGGTGGGAACAAGCTTAGGTTAAGTCTACACGCTGGACTGTGGCCAGTGGGTAACAGAGAGTAAGAGCCTCTGCACATGTCACCTGGAGCTTCTAATGGTGACCCTGCCAAGATATCTACCCCACACGTACTCTGTCATGGCTTGGGCAAGGTCAGCCCACGTGAAACTGGCTAGCAGGCGCAGACTGAATCCTGAGGTGTAGAGATGATGCTGAAAGGGAAGGCATGATTCTGAAGGTTTTGGTTACTGTTCCTGGGACCATTTAGGACGGTACTCTGATTACACATTCAAGTGAGTATTTTCAGTGATAATGACTCCGATTTGACCACCTCAGGACCTTGAAGCAATCCGATGCCATGGGCAGGAATCAAGTCTGTGGCTGGGAGACACAAATATAACTTCTGATACGTTAAAATCAAGTTCTAGGGAAGGAAGTTTCTAGTTGAAGGAGCTGAGTCCCAGAAAGAAGAGAAGGTTCACACAGTAAATGGCAGAGCCAGCTAACCCAAAAATCAGGCTTCAGTAGCTGGTCTCTGTCTATCCATGATGCTGATGCTGGGTCAGATAGCCAGTGTGGGAGCTATACTTCCTAAACCCCAAATAGGGACTCATGGTCTCGAATATGTGAAGGTACTGATGGGGACAAGAGAGGAGACTGTTTTAGACGGGGACTATCCCAGCAACCCCAGGCCCTCCAGACACCACCAGTATCTTGGTGGGGGGGTGAAGGGTTGCCTACACGCTGGCCTAAGGCAGCTTCTTGCCATTTAATACTTCTTTCCATCCGAAAGGCCCAATGGTCTATTTTTTGGTTGGAGCAAATGCCAGAGACAAGTGAGAGGCATTAAGAAAGAGCAAACAGCTGGAGGACAATTGCAGCGGACAGGATGTTCTTTTTTAGGGAAGCCTTAGTAGGGGAAAGGGCAGGAGAGGGCCGAGAAACAACAGCAGCTCAGAGGTAAAAACCCAAAGCCCTGAGTACCAGATGTAAGGTCCAAGGAGCGGGCCTTCCAGCCCCCCAGCCTCCTTCCACAGGGCACCTCCCTTTTCCTCCCTTCCCCCTCCTCTTCCTTTTCCCCCATCTCCTCTCCCTCTCCCCTCTCCTTCCTTCCCCTCCCCCTTTTCCCTCTCTTCCTCCCTCTGAGTGAACTGCTGGTCTCTGTGGCATGGGAACAGTTTGTTGACTAGCTGGGTGGTTGCACTGAACCAGCTTCTGTAAAATGGGCCCCTGAGATAACAGGTTATGATAAAACTGTAGGGGGTGGGGCTGGAGAGATGGCTCAGCAGTTAAGAGCACTGACTGCTCTTCCAGAGGTCCTGAGTTCAATTCCCAGCAACCACATGGTGGCTCTCAACCATCTGTAATAGGACCTGATGCCCTCTTCTGGTATGTCTAAAGAAACCCATGTACTTACATTAAATGAATAAATAAATAAATAAATAAATAAATACATCTTTAAAAAAAAGAAAGAAACAACCTGTAGGAGGTCAGATGTAAAAGTGTCCCAGAAATTGTATTATAGTCTGTTAGAATTTTCCCATTGAAACTGTTGAAACAAAATATCCAGCTTAGGATCATTTACCCAGAGAGGCATAGCAGCAAGAATTTGGAGTTTGTGCACCTGAAGTTCCATGTTTGGCTTATTTAAAATACTACTGCTGGCCTGCTAGTTAAAATATGGAAAGATTAAAGAAAAAGTGGGGTGTGTATGTGTGTGGGGGGGGGGGAGGGCTATAGGATGTACCAGGAACTACAGGACCATACAGAATTAGGGCTGAGCCTTCAGAACACATAACTCATCATTCTTTCTGTAGACGGAATCACTGAGGCCCAACCTGAACCTTCAGTTTGCCGTATTGGTAGTTCATTAGTGGCCCCTTTACACGCAGTCTCTAAATCTTTCAGTTAGAGTCTAAGATGTCCATTGTTAAGGCAGGTCTCAGCCCACCATGGAAGTACTCTAGATGAAGAGCCCTAGAGGATTCAGAAAAAGGGAGGAGAAAGAGAGGGGTGGGGGTTGGATGGGGGATGTGTCATTCAGGGCCAGAATTTCCAGACTCATGCGGAAGGCCATATATATAACCATGACCTGTCCAAAGAAGGGTTCAAACAGACCTGGCCAGGGTGTGAGTTCTAGGGAAACTGGCCAGGTCCTGTGAGAATTGGACACAGGAACACAGTCCAGGTTAGGTGACTGAAGGGGTCCATGTGGACAAGCAGACAGAAATGAAAATTAGTCATGTCTTTCAATGATGGCATGAATTAACTTTTGCCTACTGGTTACTAAAGGCTCATCCTCTCTTGAGACCACTGGATTGCTCTCTTTTTCTCTCCCCTGCCTCCCCTTTAACAATTCTCTTTTCTTTTCTCTTCTCTCTTCTTTTCTCTTCCGTTCTTGTCTCTCTTCTTTTCTCTTCTTTCTCTTCTTCCTTCCTTCCTTCCTTCCTTCTTCTCTCCCTTTCTTCCTTCCTTCCTTCTTCTCTTCCTTTCTTCCTTCCTTCCTTCCTTTCTTTCTTTCTTTCTTTCTTCCTTCCTTCCTTCCTTCCTTCCCGCCTTCCTTCCTCTCTCCCTTTCTTTCTTCCTTCCTTTCTTTCTTTCCTTCTTTCTTCTGAGATAGGATCTTACTTTGCCTCCCACATGCTGGTCTTGATCCATTGATCTCCCAGTCTAAGCTTGCTCAACAGCTGTAACTCTTGCTCACCAGGCTTCATGTCTTTTTGAGTTTCTTCGGTTGTAAATCCGGAACTTCTCCAAGGGGCTTGATGTAGTCAGAAACAAGGTCTATTTCAAAATCTGCTTCACCAGCCCTGCGTAATAAGATGGTCCTGAGTGGTGGCAAAGTCAACTTGTCCTGCTGTTGTTCAGCCCCTGTGCTGTGCTGGATGCAGTTCAGAAACAAATCACAGACAGCGATTTGCTTGCTGTATGCAAATGGTAGCCCCCCCCACCCCCCAGTAAACTCATCTAGTTTCCCCTTTATCTGGAAACCTGGCTGGAAGTCTCTGGAGGACCAGGGACTCGGGTTTATTCATTCTCATATCCTCCATGACAGCCTTCCTTGAGTGCCTGTCCTGCGTTTGTTTTGAGAAATCATTTGTAGATTAGTTTAGTTCCCACCAATACCATAAAGATAACTTCAGGTCAAAGCCAGTGGTGCATCTTAAGTACTCTCAAGTCTCTTGCCCCTCAGCAGGGTCCTCAGTGTAAGCCATGCCACCGTGTGTGTGTGTGTGTGTGTGTGTGTGTGTGTGTGTGTACACAAGCGTGTGTGGATTCCTGAAGAATGCAACCAAGAGCTACCCACAGCCACATCTTCTGCTCGGTGCATGCTTGTCTGGCACCTAGTATCTGCTCAATAAATACTTTTTGGGTTCCATAGAATAAAACACAGTTTTACCCACTGGACCCTGACTACATTTTATTGTATATAAGAAAAAAAACAGTCGAGCATGGTGGCACACACCTTTAATCCCAGCACTTAGGAGGCAGAGGCAGGAGGATTTCTGAGTTCGAGGCCAGCCTGGTCTACAGAGTGAGTTCCAGGATAGCCAGGGCTACACAGAGAAACCCTGTCTTGAAAAACCAAAAAAGAAAGAAAGAAAGAAAGAAAGAAAGAAAGAAAGAAAGAAAGAAAAAAGGGGAGAATTATTTTCCTGCTATGAAAACTTTCCTTCCCCCCCAAAGCCAGAATTATGATCCATTTTCACACAAATGATAAGTTATTTTATTTCAAAAACTCTTTCATCTGGATTGATTTTTTTTTTGTTGTTGTTGTTGTTTTTGCTTTATTTTTTTAAAGCATAGGCCCGACCTACACCAGGCAGTGTATCTGCGTTGTTAGCTCAAAATGCCATTTAAGCCCAGTGTAGTCAGCTTGTTCCTGTGCTTTCTAGTTTTGCTTTACTTCTTAATGCAGATGTTATCGTTGACATTCCTACTAGGGACAATTTCTCTGCCCACCTCTCCTGGATCTTCACCTTTAATTTAGCTTATTGCAATAAGCCTACTCCCTTTCCTTGGATGAGAACTATCTTAAAGAACGTGATCTTGATTTCCCATCACTCAGGGACACACTGACTAACACAGGGGGTGCTCTGTCTGGAAGACAGCCGCAGAACCATGCATGTCCAGCAGTTGCAGCAGAGCCACAGCAGTCCAGCGTGTAAGGCAATTGTAACATTTTTGCATGAAGTAGAATTGTTATTAGTTTTGTGGATTGAGATGATTTACTAGAAACAGGCAGGTAGAGCGCAGAGTTGATAGCTGCTTCTGTTTGGATGTCTTGCTTCAGATGTTAGAATCAATGTTCTGGTTGCAGAAACACATAGTTCTGAAGGCAGTGTTCCACCTGCCTTAATTATGTCACCAGAGGCCAAGAAGAGCTACATGCTTGCTCTCTCTCTCTCTCTCTCTCTCTCTCTCTCTCTGTGTGTGTGTGTGTGTGTGTGTGTATGTGAGATGCATGAGTGTTGAATTCCAATTACTATATGGAAATAGCTGGGACAAGCCAATTTTATAAGAGGAGATTTATTAGCATGCAGTTTTTCGGTTATGAGCATTGTGTTTTCTGTTATCTGTTCAGGGCTGCTGGCAGTCCTGAGGTGGTACACAGCACCACATGACAAGACAGGTAGGGCTATGTCTGGGCCTGTGTTCCTGTGTTCTCCTCCTCTTCCTCCTCTTCCTCCTCCTCCTCCTCTCCCTCTTCCTCCTCCTCCTCCTCCTCCCCCTCCTTCTCTTCTTCCTCCTCCTCCCCTTCCTTTTCCTCTTCCTCCTCCCTCTTCCTCCTCCCTCTTCCCCCCTCCTCTTGTTCTGTTTTTTTGAGACATGGTTTCCCTGTGTAGCTTTGGCTGTTCTGGAAGTCACTCCTGTAGAGCAAGCTGGCCTCAAATTCAGAGATCCATCTGTCTCTGCCTCCCTAGTGCTGAAATGACTAGTGGATGAAAGACGTGCGCCACCACAACCTTGCAATGGGTCTTTCTTCTTATAAGCCATCATGATGTAATTACTGGGGCTTCAATTAAGGACTTCATATAACTCAGACCTTAGCTTGAACCCCCCATCATGAGCTTGTATCCACCTTTTCAAAAACATTAATGCAGGACTTCATGGGTTCAACTCCTGTATTCAAACAATAAACACTTGTAAAACTAAAGACTTTATTATGTGTATATACAATCTCTCTCCTTGTGTGTCTATGATTGTGCAGTGGATCTTGAAGGCTCACATTAGATAGCCAAATAAAACATTTCCTTTCTTCCTTCCTTCTCCTCCCTCCCCTTTCCTTCTTTCCTTCCTTCCTTCCTTCCCTCTTTCCTTCCTTCCTTCCTGCTTTCTTCAGTGTTAGAGATCAAATCTTGGACCTTTCAAATCTCATCCACTGATCTATATTCACAGTGAGAGAAGCTTATGCTATGGAAGCCCTAGGGTGTTATAGACGCTTACCTGTGAGCAAAGTCTATATTTACTTTGTAGACCAAGAATCAGTAGTCTCATTAACAAAAAAAAGTCCATGTGTTTATTTGTAAGTGTTGGTGGTGGCACACTCCTTTAATTCTAGCACTTGGAGGCAGAGGCAGATGGATCTCTGAGTTCAGGGCCAGCCTGGTCTACAAAGTGAGTTTCAGGACAGCCAGGGCTACATAGAGAAACTCTATCTTGAAAAGCAAGCAGGTAAGCAGGCAAGTATATGGAGTCTCCCGGATGGGATTTATGTGGCGGTGTCACATTTAGATGCACATCCTGGAAATCTGCTTCCCTCCCTCTAATAGGCTCTGTGATGGTTAGTTTTTGTCAACTAGACACTAACTAGAGTCATCTTTGGGAATGGAACCTTAACTGAGGGATCACCTTCATCAGACTGACCTGTAGGCAAGTCTATGGGGATGTTTTTTTGACTAATAAATGATGAGGGAGGGGCTCTCCCATTGTCAGTGGTGTCATTCCTGGGCTGGTGGTCCTGTGTAGTATAAGAAAGCAGGCTGAGCAAGTCATGGGGAGAAAGCCAGTTAGCAGCATCCCTCCATCATCTCCGCTTCAGCTCTCTGCTCCAAGTTCCTGCCTTAGCTTCCTTCCTGAGGGTCTGCAAGTTTTAAGATGAAATAAACCCTTTTCTCCCTAAGTTGCTTTGGGTCAGTATTTACTGCAGCAATAGAACAGATGCCGAGAAGGGCTGCTAATGTGCAAGTCAGCCAGGATCTTCCGGGAGACCCGTGGCTCCCAGCTAACCCCTCCTTCAGGCTCTCATGTTTCTAATTGCTTCCAGTTCAGGGCAGTCTCTTAGGCCAGGTCTAACCCAAGCTATTTCCAAGAGTGTATTGTCTCTGGGTTAGATCAATATATTGTGTTATTTCTTCACAACTGTTGATCAATTATTGGATAAGATTGTTCTAGAGCCTTCTGGATTTTGTTTTTGTTTTTCAAGACAAAGAGTTTCTCTATGTAGCCTTGGCTGTCCTGGAACTTACCTTGTAGACCAGGCTGGCCTCAAAATCAGAGGTCTGCCTGCCTCTGCCTCCCAAGTGCTTGGATTAAAGGTGTGTGCTACCAACTACCCATTGAACCTCTTAGTTATAGAATTCATTCATCTCTGTTCTGAGGACCAAATCTGCATCCTTTATCACTAATGGCAGCAGCAACAGGACACACAGATACACACAACTACTCTGGATGTAATCAGAAACGTTGGTGAGATGCCATAATTTAGTTAGGCAAAGTACACAATGTGATAAAAAAAAGTTCCCCTCTGTTTTGACATTGAATCTGGTGGCACTAATATTACTGGATTTTGTAACAAGACACTCCAGGCATGGTGACTACTTTTAAACAGCAGGTCTTGGTAGATGAAATCAGAGCAGTTTGCTTCGTCATATCAATGTTTAATCCTGGCTATACATTTGCCTGAGAGCTCTAGAAAAATACTGATGCCTGGACCACACTGCAAGCTAGTTAAAGCAGAACCTGTGTGTGTGTGTGTGTGTGTGTGTGTGTGTGTGTGTGTGTGTGTGTGTGTGTACGTGTGTGTGTGTAGTGGTGGGCTGAGTAGCAGTTTTGTTTTGTTTTGTTTTGTTTTGTTTTGAGATAGGGTTTCTCTGTGTAGCCCTAGCTGTCCTGGAACTCACTCTGTAGACCAGGCTGGCCTCGAACTCAGAAATCCGCCTGCGTCTGCCTCCTAAGTGCTGGGATTAAAGGCATGCACCACAACTCTCCTTTAGGAGAGTCTGCTGTGCAGTCATTGATGAGACCACAGAGTCCAACATCTGTCCCTGTCAGGGGTAATGGCTACTGTGCCATTCAATGTCAAGTTGATGACTTTGAACATCTAATTAAAGAATTCCCTACATGTCAGAGCTGGACGGGATTCTAGATGTGATGGTTCATTTCAGACTAGGAAAACTGAGGCTCTGAAGCCATATAGGAAGAGAGAGGCAGAATCTGCTCAAGAAACTGATGCCTTCCACCATGCACTTCTTCCCAAGCCACTGTGCAAGTGAAGAGACTAGAGCGGGTAGGATGCGCTGCCTTCCTGGTATTCAGACTCAACAAGACTCAAACTTTTCCTGTGCATGACCCTTTCTTCCCAGGAACTGTGTATATGACCCTGGGTTTACAGATAGACAAGCCACTTACTGGTGATAAACCATAAGAAATTGATTTTAAAACAATTCTTTGCTGTATGTATAAATTTTGCCACTGTTTAGAGATGGATACATTTTACCGTCACAGGGAGAGTTAGTTCCTGATACTACAGGGCTCCTAGCATCGTTAGTGCTTTGACCGATATCTTGGTTTATAGCCATCCGTGCTGAGAGTGCTGCATCACATAAATACACAGGACAGATTGGCAGAAGCACACTTACTTGATTTCAGAGACAGTAAAAAGTCTGTCCTAAGCCCAAGCCAGTATCCACTCAATGTTTATTTTTGAAACTCAAGTCTACAACTTGAGAAGCAATTTTAAAAATCAAACATTCTAATAATACTGTTAAATGATATCTTTGATACTTAAATACTAAGGAATGAAGATAGACAAATATTAAAAGTCTTTGTTCTAAGGCCTTTGATCCGAGCACTTGGGGGGCAGGGGCTGGTTGATCTCCGAGTTCAAGGCCAGCCTTGTTTACAGAGTGAGTTCCAGAGCAGCAAAGCCTACACAGAGAAACCCTGTTCTGGAAAATAAAGTCTTTATCGGAACTAAAACATTAAGTTTCCAGTAAAAACCTTGCAACTCAAAGCACATAAATAGGATCCTGAGTATTCCACAAACCAGGTGTGGGAGTGCACACCCGGAACCCCAGCGCTATGGAGACAGGGGCAGGAAGACACCTCCAGAGTGGCCAGCTTGGTCTACATAATGAGTTCCAAGTCATCCAAGGACACACAGTGAGACCTTATGTCAGGGAAGAAAAAAAAAAAGTGAGGAAGCTCAGCAGATAGAGGCACTTGCCACCAAGTCTGATGGCCTGATTTCAATCCCTGTGACCCACCCAACATGAGGGTTGGAGAGAACTAGCTCCCAAAGGTTGTCCTCTGACCTTCACAGGTATGCTGTAGCATGCACACCCTCCCATACACAAACAATTAAAAAAAATTAGGGATTGAGAGATGCCTTAATAAGTTAAGACAGCCCTTCTCAACCTGAGGGGCACACCTCTTTGGGAGTCAAACCACCCTTTGACAGGGGTCGCCTAAGACTGTCTGAAAAGTCAAATGTTTACATGATGGTTCACAGCAGTGTTAACATTACAGTTATAAAGTAGCGGCAAAAATAATTTTGTGGTTGGGAGTCATCACAACACAAGAAACTGTATCAAAGGGTGGCAAGCCTTAGCAAGGTTGAGAACTCCTGGGTTAACAGCTCCTACTGTTCTTGAAGAGACCCACATTCACTGTGAGGATCCATACTGGGTGGTTCCAGCTCCAGGGTGAACTGATGACTCTAGCCATCCCAGACACCAGCACACACACATGTACACAACATACACACACACACACACACACACACACACACCTCACTCACTATATACACACACCTCACTCACTATATACATACACACCACACTCACTATATGCACACCACACACTATACCTATCATACATACACCACACATACACATACACATCACACACTCCACATACACCACACATTCCACACACTACACATACATTGCACACCTACACACACATCACACACTCCACATACACCACACATTCCACACACTACACATACATTGCACACCTACACACACATACCACACCCATACACTACACATATGCACACACATACACAGCACACAGACATACCACAAACATACCATATACACCACTCACATATATACATCCCACACATACACACAAAATTTTAAAAGAAAAAAGTTAAATAAAAGTTTTAGAATGAAATAAATCAAATCCAAACAAACGAAACCTCGGTTTCAAATCTCATCCAAGGTATTTCAGACAGAATTGACAAATGTTGAATTAATTTTTGACCATAGCGCATTCAGAAACTTTTATTGTTGCCAAGATTTTTGCAACCCCCATATACATTGTACATGACCCATCATTGGCTTGCAGCCCACTGTTTAAGAAGTTGGGATTCAGCTGGATAGTGGTGGCACATGCCTTTGATCCCAGCACAGAGACAAAGGCAGGCAGATCTCTGTGAGTTCCAGGCCAGCCTGGTCTACAGAGCAAGTTCCAGGACAACCAGGACTACAGAGAGAAACCTTGTCTCAAAAAAACCCCCAACAGCAGGGCAGTGGTGGCACACAACTTTAATCCCAGCACTTGGGAGGCAGAGGCAGGAGGATGTCTGAGTTCCAGGCCAGTCTGGTCTACAGAGTGAGTTCCAGGACAGCCAGGGCTACACAGAGAAACCCTGTCTCGAAAAATCCAAAACAAAACCAAATCAAAACCAAGCCAACAAACAAAAAGAAGCACCTGGGATTCAGAACAGTGGTGCTTCTGTCTGCAGTGGTGGGCAGGGCAGAGTTTTGCAGCTCTTAGCACAGACAAAAAAGCTGTGCAGTTTATTAGCCACTGGTCATTCTCTTTGATAACTTTTCCATCAGCAAACTAGGAGTTAAAAACAAACACATCCTTACTAGGTGCTGGTGGCTCATGCCTTTAATCTTGGCACTGGAAAGACTTAGGTAGGCCCTTCTCTATGAGTTCAAGGCCAGCCAGGGCTCCATGGTGAAACCCTGTCTCTCAGATAGATAGATAGATAGATAGATAGATAGATAGATAGATAGATAGATAGATAGATAGATAACCCCATGGTGCTGGGTGTGGTGGCCCTTGCATTCAATCCTAGTGCTGAAGAGACTAAGGCAGGAGGATGGTAAGCCTGGCCTCACTAGTGAGACTGTCTCAACAAACAAACTCCATCTTGTTATGATTACAAATGAGACAGTAGGGAAACAGAGTGAAAATTCAGTGTTGATTCTAATTAGCAGCTGTATTCAAGAAATCTTGGATTTTATACAAAATTATCTGCAGGGGAGAGATAAAGGATGTTTTGAGTCTTGGTGCTTTGAGACATGGGATATGGCAGTCTGGGAAAGGCTGTTTCTAGTTTCCTCTGATTGAAAACACACAGAACCCCCAACTGGAGCACTTCTCATGAAGGAATGAATGGATTTCCAATCTGTTGCTTTCTTGTTTACCATGGAAAATATGCCATCCAAGGAAAACACAGGTGTGGAAAGTGTTGCTCCCTGCCTCTATTTTTATCATGTGGAGAAGGCTCCGGCTTAAGCCCAAATATATTACTTAATAGGACATGAAGACTGACTTTCAAGGTTATATGGCTCCAGGTTTCCTGCTTAGATGTAGGTTGTTCTCCTGGAGCTGCCTATTGAAAAAGAACTCGGGGCCCAGCCCTGACTAAATTCCAAGGCCACAGTAAGTGAACACACTTATTTACAAAGAAGCAGTTTTTCGATTCTGGAGCTCTAGTTTGTCTGCCTGCGTGCCTGTCTGTCTGTCTGTCTGATCCTTGGCAGAGCAAAGCCACCTCCCAGGGGAGGGGGGGGGTGACTGGCTGTTTGGGACAGGAAGACAGGAAGGGGACCCTGGCGGGGCCCAGGGTGGGGGAGCTGTTCAGACTTGTTTCCTCCTGACCTCTAAACAGCTGCACCAGCTGCCCAGCCTGGCCGTGGGAGAAACTTGAGCTCTCAACAAAACAGCTCCAATCACCCCCCACACCTCCCCAGCTCTGCCGTATTTAAAGCTCAGGGCGGGTGGGGAGGCAGGCCCTTGTGCCTAGCTGCTGGAGAGCTGCTGCGTGTTGCACTAGGTGACCAAGCCCTGGGTAGGGTAGGATGGGGGTGGGGTTTGGAACTTAGCACATCCACCACCAGGGAGGTCAGCAGAGGGGACCACCACCTCCTGGTCCTGTGTCCTAGACGTTTTTCTTCCCTCATTTCCAGTTCCCTTTTCTGCAGATATTTTGCGATCAGTCATGGATAAGGCTATATATTCAGGCCATGACAAGGCAAACTCTTTCCTGTGTTTCACAGTTCTTCCCCCCAGGACTCAGCTGCCTCAGTCTACCAGTGGAAATAGCACAGAAAGCCAAAACCAGAATCAGTACTGGTTCTTGAGGTGGAGACAGCTCACACAACAGTATTTATCAGTGCCGACTCGATGGTGAGCACAGTTCTCAGCATCTAAAAACAGTCACCCATCCATCCCCTGGAGTATATAATTCTTGTTCCCTGGGGCGGCGGCATAGTAAACGGTTGGTAGGGCTGGAGTGTGAGGTTGGGCCAGTGCCTGTGCTCTGGCCATGTGACACCACATAGAAGTTGCACTGGTGACTTCCTCTCCCTGTGGGAAGAGCTCAAGCAGGTGCAGAGAGGAGCATGAGAAAGCTAGAAGTCAGACCTCATAAGCCAGGGCCTTCTTAAATGCTTGGCTTTGGTCTGAAAGAGCTTGAGCTATGGGTAGTCTATCCAACTCTCCTCTGGTTTGTCCAGCCTTCCTTGCGAATGAGATCCATTTGTCCATTCGGGACAGGCCAGTGCCCATTTAATTCTCTCCTGTTTTCAGGAAGGGTTCCCTGGCAACTGAGGAAGGCACTAGATAGGCAGTGACACATGAGGGCTGTAGTCTGTCAGCCACTAGGAGACAGTCTAGAAAGAGGGATGTGAGAGGGAGCAGCTAACTGGCTATCCAAAAGACTCTTGACCTGAGACTTGGGTGCAGGAGCTGGGGTTTATTCATTCTTGCCAGGCCCTTGGAGGGTCTTCACTCTGCCTCTCTGAGGCCCGAGACTGGTGGGACACTTTCCTGGTGGACAAGGTAGACTGGAATGCCAAGGAGCCAGAAAAATTGTGCCCTATGTAGGATATCCCCTCCTGGTGGGAGGTGGGAAGCATGCTCTAATTCCCTGGAGAAGCTTCTGGAAGAGAGATGTGGAGATCAGAGTGTTAGGAACAAGCTGCCCTCCATCCCAGTCCTCCTTCAGTGACTTAGTGCCAGCAGCCACATCATCACCAGCCGCCATATGCAACATGTGTAACCTTTAAAAGGTCCCTCCAACCATGGCCCACTCCCTCTCTCTGTGTGTCTGTCTCTGTCTGTGTGTCTGTCTGTTTCTCTCCCTCTCCCTCTCCCTCACCCTCTCCCTCTCCTTCTCCCTCTCTTTCCTTCTCCCTCCCTCCCTCCCTCCCTCCCTCCCTCCCTCCCTCCCTTCCTCTCTCTCTCTCTCTCTCTCTCTCTCTCTCTCTCTCTCTCTCTCTCTCTCATCCCTTTCATCACCCGCCCCGCCTCAATAAACCTCTCGAGTGAGCTCTGTCTCCTCTGTCTGGCAGAATGATTTCTTCCTTGGCCCCATCCGCCACAGTACTTTTCCTGCTGCTGCTAAAGCCCAGCACCGAGTTCAGGGACCAAGGGAGCTCATTTCACCAAAGTTGGGAGAGCAAGATGCCACTGCCACACAGCCAGCCCATCACCAGAGAGTTGGCTTGGGTCTCTCTCTCGGATTCTACTGCCTGTGTCCTACCAGTTCACGTGGTGCCATTCGCTAATGGAAAGACCCTGCACATTTGCCTCTATGTGGGCAGTAAGAGCTCCCTGGACCTCCATGCACCCAGACTGTACACAAGCTAGCGGAGTGCAGAAAGGAACCCTACCTTCTTAGAGAGGAAAGGAGAGGCCAGCACTGCACCAGTGCACCATGATTGCCCCTGGCTGGTGTAATAGGACCTCTTGCTGGCTCTGCGATTACCTCCATGTGATCTGGATCACGTTGCTTACCTTTCTCTGACGGCCTAGGGGGAAAAAATGGCAATAATTCTAATAATCACCTTCAAGATGGTTTTAAGCATGAAAAAGACTTAATAAATGTAAGGTGGCTGGTGCGGGGCTAGATAGTCAGTGTCTGCCAGCCTCTGCTACCTACGATTACAGCGAAGGGAGCTGCCCCTCCAGGCAGGAAACCCCACTACTCTGAAGCTCATTGTCCTCCCAGGGAAGGTTGGTAATAATACTAGCTGCTTTATGGGATTGTTGTGAGAACTAAACTGTGTCAATTATGTCTGTAAAGCATGCAGTAAACCACCATTCTCTTGGTGTTGCTTTAGCCCAGTTTTGCTCCCTGGGGATGACTTTATTTCCAACTAGAAGAGCTTTGGAAGCCTGTGCCCTACCAACTAGGTTGACAGACAATCTGCTTAACCCCAGCCAGTGTCCCTTTTCCCACCTGTAAACTGCTAGGATAATAACCATCCCTAGGAACCTTGGGGATGGTTATGAGAAGACTATAACAATAATACACAAAGCATTTCGGGGCCCCTCTGAAGAGAGACGCCTATAAACGGAAGGTGGTACTACAAGGTGGGATAATCATCGGTGAGCACCCCCCCCCTATTTAATTAGGAGAAAACTAGTAATTACGAAGCATGGCCTTGTTAAG
This sequence comes from Mastomys coucha, assembly GCF_008632895.1. Classification (NCBI taxonomy): domain Eukaryota; kingdom Metazoa; phylum Chordata; class Mammalia; order Rodentia; family Muridae; genus Mastomys; species Mastomys coucha. The sequence goes on along the minus strand of NW_022196894.1, from coordinate 27,548,862 downwards.
GCTGTGGCCTGGGAAATCGTTCTCTTGGCACCCAATCAGAACTGTGACATGGCACAAGGTTCTGCCAAATGTGGCAGCAAGGGGATCTTACCCCAGGCTCAGAGACAGATCTGGAGGGTGAAGAGGAGTTTGTCATCTGGGACACAGGTCCCAAAGTGGTTGAGGCTAGGTGGTTGAGCTGAGGCTAGGACACAGCCTGGGTCTGTTCCTCAGGGAATCTCTCCTGGGGACAGCAGGGACTGCCTGGCCTCATTAGCTTTTCCGCTGGGGTCACATAGTCGGTATGATGTACAGGTGGTAGCTGGTCGGAGACCCAGAACCATGCTCTAGGTGACAGCAGGCCTCTGAAAAAAAATACTTCCGACCTAGTCCCTGTGACAAGGAGGCCTCCTTGAGCTGGCCATCAGGTGCTGGGGCCTCAGACTGTCCGTGTTCCACAGTAGCCTCCCTCTGGACAATTTCCATCCTCCCTCCTGTGCCAGATCAGCTCCTTCTGAATGCCTCCAAGTGCCTCTGCCAGGAGCCTCCCCAAGGTTCCCAGCCCAGCATCCCTCGTCAGCTCTGGGTTTCCTACAGGGTGGGTTTCCCTCTGGCTTCTTCCCTCCTTCTTCAACAACTGTTGGGCCGCTGAGGGGAAGGAAGCTAGGGCGGGGCTTTTCCCATCCCAGCACCCAGCTTGACTACATTTTTGTTTTGTTTTTCGAGACAGGGTTTCTCTGTGTAACCCTGGCTGTCTTAGAACTTGCTCTGTAGCCCAAGCTGCCCTCAAACTCACAGAGATTCACCTGCCTCTGTATCCCGAGCGCTGGGATTAAAGGACATGGGTCACCACCACCCAGCAGCCTGACTACCTTTGAAGCAGGCAAAACCATCAAGGTCTACTGTGCTGACAAGCAGACCAATTATGAATTATTTTAAATATTATAACTGATACCCACTAAACAAACCAATGTCTGGACATCTTACAGTCTCATGTTTTTAAAATCAATGAAAGGCCACCTTTGTACCCACTCTGCTCTCTTCCCCCTTTTCCCTTGCCTTCTTTCTTTGTCAACTTAACGAAGGTCCTTTACCTGCATGCATAGGTGAGACTCGGGACTGGCAAACTGAGGGATTCTATGTGCACATACTCCTCTCTCACACAGTATCCTACCGGCACTCTGGACCCAGCCTTTCTGTGGTGGCCATTCTCCTCTGCACCATCACCTCACACTTGGATCATTTACTCCCTTTTAGCAGCCACCGTGGGTCTTAAATCAACCATGTGACCCTGTTGTTCAGATTACACTAATGGCTTCTGAATAACTCAGGGTAAAATCCGAGTCCTCAGGGCCTACTGGCTCAAAGAGGTTCAGTCCTTTTTGCTTTCTGTCCTGTTCCACCTCCCTCCCTCTGACTAGCCTTTCTCACCTTTCCTCAGACTCTCACACCCTTTCTCTATGTACCACATGGCCTCGCCTCTTCTCCAGTTCTCCTCCCATATTTCCACATCTCCCCAAGGCTTGCCTGGCCCACGCTCTTAAAAAATATGACCCGCAGCTCCACCTCTCTCCCCACCTAGGTCTTTTTTCATTTTTCTGTAGTACTTATTCTCTACTAAGTTGTGCATTTTACTCATTTATTATGCTTATTATCGATTGCCTGTTTCTTCTGGTTTTAATAGAAGCTCTCCAAGAATGAGGAAGGTTTGTCAACTTTGTGCACTTTCCTTGGTTTTCCTCAACAATGCCTAGCTAGCACATAGGTTGCTGAACAAAAAAGTAAATTAATTATGAATTTAAGATCTTCTTTTTAACCTTCCCCCTCCCTCTCTCCTTTTTGCTATATGGGGGTTGCATATAGGGTCTCACACACCCTGGCACGTGCTCTACGACTAAAATGGGTCTTCAGTCCTTTTTACAATGTTTATTTCGAGCGAGGGTCTTGCTAAGTGGCTCATATTGACCTTGAATCCTCTCTTTAGCCCATGCAAGCTTTTGTGGTCTTCCTGTCTCAGCCTCCCGAGTAACCAGGATTGCAGATTGATTGCAGAAGCACCCCCTCTGCATCTGCCTGGCTGAACCTAAGCTTTTCTTGTAAGAGAACTTCTGGAGCTTTCACTGGGTTGTCCAAGGTGTCTGTGATACAGAAGAGAGTAGAGTAGGAACCATTGACTTAATTACACATCTCAAGTTGGGTGAGGACCCTCTGCTTGCTGAACAGAATAGTCTGCCTATGATGGTCTTGATGGTTTTCTTCCTTTTACAATTTGTGTGTGTTTGGAGATCTGGCATTGATTCTTGCTGGACTTAGCCCTAGATGGCTGCACCAAGTAGGGATTTAAGGGAGACATTGATCAGAATGTAGGCAGGAACTCTAACAGCAGCATGGCTCCAGAAAAGCCCTAATTTCCCTTTTTCTTCTATAGAGATTGTCTGGGAGCAGAGGCTGATGTGGCGTGGCCACAGCCTCCTGTGCATCCTTGGGGAGCCAGGCAAGATGCCCAGACCAACAGGAGCCACTTCCGGCTTCACAGACGGAGTGCACAGACAAGGAGTAAATCTAGGAAATCTCATAGTTCCTTCACCCTGCCCCCTCCCCTGGGAGAGCTGACACTTGTCTGCGATGAGACCCCTTGTAGCTGAGTGGGGTAACCTGGAAGGCAGAGAGACACCAAAGGCCATCTGGAGGTGATCGTTGGAGTGAATTAGAGATGAGTCAGCCAGCTCATGAGGCAGTTAAAAGACAAGTGGCTAATTGTGGGTACAGAGGACAGGTCACACACTGAAAATGAGGAACAAGTGGTTAATTGGGCCCACAAGCCCAGGATCCCGCCTATAATTAGCAAATTGCAGGGCTTTGATATTTGCTTTAGTAACAATGTGTGTAGGGAATTGCAGGGAGGAAAACTGTGCCCCCAGCTTGGGAAGTGACCCTAGGTCTAGACTCCTTACACCATTCTCTCTGATGCTCTTGTAGGCAGCACACACATGAAAACATCCCCCGCCCCCTCCACACACACACACACACAATGACCACTCCTGCAAGGAAGTGGGGCTTGTACCTTGTTGTTTTCAGCATCAACCCTTGCATAAGTCTTTGTCAGCTTGGACCTGAAGCAGGAGGCTTGGTTTCCTGGTTCACATTCTCACAGTTTACACATGAGTTACCATGCTCCCAGAAGCCATGACCCCCAAGGAGCAGAGGCCCTCTGGCTACATATATCACCAAGGTGTGGCTCTCAGTAATTCCAGCTCAGTTTCAGTGGGGAAGGCAAAGTACAAGAAAGTTCAGTTACAACATTGTTAAAATCTTCTCCATTAAGATGGCTGGCATGGGTTTCAGGTCTGCAGCTGCTTCTGCAGGCTTCTCGGGTGTCCTTTCCCATATGCAGAGCGGTAGCACAGGAAAGGTATATGGGGAGGGGGGCGTTGTGGCAAAATTCTATACATTATCACAAGTATAGAGGACAGGTAGACACTAGCAAAGGAGGGCTATGGGAAGTGTCTGGAGACCTGGGCTTGAATCTGGACTCTTTACTGACAGGTTTCATCCCTCTTATTTAAATATTTATATGTCACCTCTGTCATCTGTAGGTCTGTTTCTACTGGCTGGTTTTTCCTCTTAGTCATGGGTCAGCATTTTTCTGCTCCTTCATATGTCTAATAAACTTTTGTAAGCACTACAAAAGATTCTAATAATCTAATAATCTTAGCAGGCACTGTGATTTTATAATGGGAAGAAAAATTTGGACTTTGATATCTTCCTTTAAAGAGTGCTAAGCTTCATTTTCCTCTGCATCCAGTGTACACAGGAATTGATTGATCTCTTTGAGTGCTGTTATCTAGGTTTTGCTCGCTCTAAAGTTGTCTGGAATAGCTTTCCACTGCAGGGATGTTTCACATTTTATTCCCTTCTGGCAACTCTGGTCTCCCCCCTGGTTCCCCAAAGGACTGCCAAGGACTCTGGCCTTAGACTGCAAGGCACAACCATTCCCCTTCCTCATGAGAGATCTAGGTTGTTTGGCTCACTGCCCTTCTTCCACATAGGCACTTTTCCTTCTCATTCTTCTGCCTGGCTTTGGGAAGTTACACTTGGTTTCACATTATGCAAAGAGTTGATAGAAGATTTTAGCAGAGTTCTTCCCTGTGTATCTCCATAGACTTTGGAATTTTGATACTTAACTCCTATATATTTCAGCTTACCCAGTCTCCGGTCTCTGTCTCTTTAGCTAAGTGAAATGAAGCCATCCAGCTGTGCATGTGACCTGAGAACTGTCTCTGAGCACAAAACCAGGGCCACTGTGGTTTGGGCCATTGACCCTTTCATGTACTAACCTCTGTCTGGCAGTATCTCTTCCCAGTGTCTAAAGAGTAGTCACACTGTCAAAACGGGAAGCCAAATTCTTTTCAGGTTAATAAACTACCCATTGCCTTATGTGTAGAAACGGCATAAAATGATCTTCCTGAATACTCAGGACTGCTCACTGAAGAACAGAATAGGTGTGGAGCCACCTACGATTATGTATAAAATAAGGCACAGGTCAGAAAGAAGAATTAGTAAAAACTAGCTCCATCCTTCTTTCTTTTCCTTTGATTTGACACCAGTAATGTAGACACATTAAGCATTTTCAAGTAATTGTTAAATTTTAGGGCTGCAGGAGGTTGATCTCAGAAAGATAAACTTGGGTTGCTACAAAGCTTGGCATGGTGGCACACACCTTTAATCTCAGCACTCAGGAAGCAGAGGCAGGGTGGATCTCTTGAGTTTGAGGCCAGCCTGGTCTACAGAGCGAGTTCCAGGATAGTCAGAGCTATATAGAAAAAACTTGTCTCAAAAACAAACAAAAAAAACCCAAAAAACCAAAAACAAAAAAACAGGTTGCTGCAGATTCTTCATTTTCCAGATAAGCAGATAGAGGCTTGGTGAATAGAAGTGATTTTTCCCCCCAATATCATAATGAACTTGTAGGGGAATGAAACTGGAATTCACTCCAACTGGAAATCTTGACTCCCAGTCTGTTGGACATCATGCATTCAGATTACATTTACTGAACACCCACCAGGTTTATAGCACTGAGCTAACAACCATATTACCTTGTTTTTCAGAAATGTTAAACAAAAAATTGATTTTGGAACATTTGAGTAAGTTCAATAAATCAGTATGTAATTTTGAATTTCTTTCAAGTAGATGAGTCTGATTAGCATTAATTGGAGCCATCTCCCTTGCTCAACACAGGGATGAGAAATAGGCCTCATGAGATACTTCATTATAGCCCTTCAGACCCATGAACATGTCCCATAATTACTATGGTTTTATGATGCTGTCAGACATGGCTATAGGAAAGCTAGGGATATGGTCTGATGCAGCCATTACAGGAACCCAGCGCCAAGTGGACATTAAAACTGAGAAAACCGTTCAGCATTTTTGACTCGATGACCTACGGTGTCCTTTACAGCTGGGAAGATCCTGACATCTGAGCTCTACAGCAGAGCTGTCCTAGAGACCTGCGTGGACCAGCCTGGGAGCATTGCCAGGGTGGGAACTGAGTGTGGAGGATGTGGAAAGGCAGCCTAGGCCAAAGGGATCATGTAAATACAGGTGATGAAGCGAGCGGGGGGTATGGGCAGAATGGAATGTGTGATTTGACCCATGTACACCAATAATCTAATACAGCCTTCTTCCTGGATCCCCAGAGCATCTATTGGGATGATAAACATTATCAGACCCATAACTCTGTAATCACTGAGGTTTGAGAGACTGCACTGAAAGTTAAAATTTAACATTAGAGATTGTAAATGTATAAATTAGAGAGATGAAAATAGAGAAGAGGGATTGAGCAGAAGGTGGATGCCGTGTGTGTGTCTGTGTGTGTCTGTGTGTGTGCGTATGTATGTGTATGTATGTGTGTTTATGTGTGTGTATTTGTGTGTGTATATGTGTGTGTCTTTGTGTGTGTGTATGTGTGTGTGTGTATGTTTCCCTCTAATTATTGCTTTATCAAAGGCAGATAATTCCAAAATTATCATATAGAACTCCTCTCCTCTCCCAGAACTCAGAGCTCTAGAGCACTTGTCTGGAGGACTGTGACACGGCCTGTAGACTGTGAGTGAGCACACTTGATTTCTCTGTTACAGTGTGAGGTTGGACTCTGGAGTATGAAGACAACGTGCCTTTCATCCCAGTGCTCTCGTTCATCCCAGTGATCTGGAGGCAGGTGGATCTCTATGAGTTCAAGGGCCAGCCTGGCCTACATAGTGAGTTCCTGGAGGGTCAGGGCTGCAGAGTAAGACCTTGTTTAAACAACAATAACAACAACAGAACACAACAAACAAACAAACAAAACCCCAAACAAACAGAGGAATGGACAGGCGGGAAGGGAAGAGCCACGTGGAGCTCATAAGCAGCCATTTTACTGGTTTCCTGTTATTGTTCAGCCATTGAGGATTCCCCTCAGATACTGAGCAGAAACGCTAAGGGGCCTGGGGAGAAAATCTGGCTTTTTCTTTGGGAAAATAAAGGCAGAGAGAAGGAATGAACGAGTCTGCACCTCAAGTTTCATAAGAACCGATGCATTTAGTATTTGTGAAAGGACCCATCAACTGCACAGTGGGTTCTTTGTAAACTCATTTCACTTATCCTTCTATTTGTTAATTCTGTGCAGGTTTAGAGGCCTGTAAATGTCCCATGAATAAATAACCTGGTGGACAGTACCTGAGTTAAGAGATCATGGTTGACAGAGAGGCCCTCTGTAGGTCCAGGTCACCTCTATCCTCAGATTCTCCAACGTTCCAGAAATATCATGGTTCTTTTCTCTCCCCTCTTGCCTGGATCTCCTGTAGTTTATGTTTAGAACTCTAACGTAGTAAATGACAACCCACCCTCGAACACCCTAACATTCCCTCCTAGATTGAAAACACAACTCAAAACACCTTCAAGAAACTGACCAGGTTCATTAACCCCCTCCCTGCCGGAGTAAGCATTAAAGCTGCTGAGTCATTCTCAGACAAACCAAGCTGCAAAGCAGACTCTGAGACCAGTCCGGCTGCCTGGAAGAAGCAGAAACAAGCCGAACGACCTGGAAGAGGTTTAGACCAACTGAGGCAACCTGAAAAGGATACTCTCCAACCCGTTGAACTGCCCACAGGCTGTGCAGTGAGCTCCAGGGTCCCAGCTTTGTGAGCTGCCAGCCATGCTGGGACAGGCCTTGGTGATGCAGCTGTCTTTGAGCCATTTCTGCTCCTGTGAGTAACCCCTCATCTATAGGCCTATAAGTAGCCCCAATATGACTCCCGGTTCACCAAGTTGGACTTTGGTGGTATTCGTACTTTGGTCTGTTCACCCTATCTAGGGTGAATAGATGTGTGTGCTACATCTCTTCAGGAAAGGTTATGCCATACAAAAACACCATAAAACCAACACAAAAACCAACACAAAAAACAAAAACAAAACAAAACAAAACAAAAACAAAAACTCCAAACATGATATTAAGGCCACCCTCAGCTGAATTTATGCCTACATTTACCGAGTTCACTGTTCCAAGAACGTCGTACCTGCTCCAGATACTGAATGGAGCGCAGTTGTGTGCGGCTGTGACTTAGCTGTGCTGTCAGCCATGAGGATCACAGAGTTCCCTTGGTTGAGAGAGCCAGGTTAAATGGAATCTTCCACGGCAAACTCCTCATCTCTTTTTCTCTCTTCCAAGAGACCGGTGCTCCCATGCATGTGTGATAGTTTCACTCCACTGATATTCAGTGACCCCGAGTGGCTAGGCAGCAGGACCCCAGGCATGGGAAGGCCCAGTGCCTGGAATAGAGCAGGGGTGGGGGTAGGGGTAAGGGAAGGAGTTGCTGTGAGCTTAAATTGGCTTCCAGGGACCTCAGCTGGATGCATCTTGTTCCCATTCTCTTCCTGCCCTTTGGGTCATAGACCCTTTGGTTAGTTATAGTCAAATTTGGAGGAAGCCTGCAGCCTGGCTTCCTTATTTTGCTTCAGAACCAAACTGAATGTTGCATTGAAACTGTTTTTCTCTTTGACAGCTTGCTTCTAAGTCCTTTCCCCATCGAACCCGGGTGGGCCTGTGACTGCCTTGGTGGTAGGATGGCAGAAGTGACCCCATATGACCTCAGAGCTAGGTTCACCTTTCTCACTGGACGCTTACTTTTAGAGTACGAGTCACTGTGTAGGAAGTTCAATGACTTTAAGGCCATCAGGACATGTACAGTTCTCTGATCAATAGGGCCCAATGAGCCCAGCCTTGCAGCAAGCGAGTGACCCACCTCAGACCCATGTGACCAAACCCTTCCTGGTGACCTTAGTTAATGCAACATGGAACAGAATCTCTCAGCCAAGTTCGGCTAGATTCCTGACCCACAAAATAACAAGACACGGGAAGATGGTGATGGTTTTAGTGCACTAAGATTTGGGGGGAGTTGATTATGCAGCAGGAGATAACTAGAACACTCGACATAAATAGAAGAAAGTTGGCTGTCTGCTTTAGACAAATTTAGGCTGATTTCATGTGATTTAACCCGACCATCTGCTCTTGCCCATGATGATTCCATTTTGCTCAAAACTTGGATCAAGTTACCCCTTCACTAAGGCAGATCCTCACCTGAGTTTACTGAGAGGTCCCTCAACAGTGCTCCCTGGTCCCCAGAAATGTTCAGATGGCTCACCAATGACTTGGTGGTTAGCAAATGGCACACCTAGCCCCACTCAAACTTACCCAGCACCACTGCTGCATGCTGCCTTCGTTCTGTGCTTTCTGAGAATAGCCGCAAGTTAGAGAGGAGCCTGCAGTTAGGTGTCCTTCCCATAGATGTGCATAGATAGATATACTACCCTGGCCATTACCCTATCAACTTCACATACTAGAATGGGTTTTCCCATTTCTTGGCTTGCCTTCCCAGCAGGTGCAGTACAGGTTGTTTGATTGTTAATGTTGTTTTGAGATAGGGTCTTACTGCGTAGCCCAAACTGACCTTGAACTTGTAATCTTCCTTCTTCAGCCTCAAGTACTAAAATTACAGTGCTTCAGTGTCTGGAACCTCAGATTCTGTCCTCATTCCCCTTATTTTGAAGAGATAGATACATGAGATATGGACCTTTAAAATCAATAGGAATTTAGAGTTGGGACCATACCTTGGCCTAACTTTTAGCTTTGATTTGGAGTAGGTTGGGATGAGCATAGGATTTGGCAAGATCTTCACAGTCAAGTGTTGTACATATAATTCTCTCAGTATGCAAAAAGAGGGCAAAAAATTTATATTTCCTGAATCTCAGTTTTTTTCATCAGTTAAATGGGTGCAGTCTTAGTCAATTTCACAGGCAACTGATGAGGTCTTAGCTATGGCCCCTGAGAGAAGACGTAAGTGTGAGGGACTCATTGAGAAGTGGGGAGAGGCCGATGACAGAATGGACAGAGACAAGGGAGAGGACAGAGCAGCAAAGTGTTTGTTTCTCTGCCAGGTACCACTGAGGTAGCTACAGCTTCATTCTGGGAAAGAACTCTGGGAAGGAAGGTTCTGTTAGCATTCCCATTTTACAGATGATGACAAAAGGCAGAGGGACCGGGGCTAGCACTCACTAAGCAGGTAAGTGAACCAAGGTTTTATCCTCTGTCTGCTCCAGTGCTCACAATAGTGACTGTGGATATTGCTTCCATTTTTCTAAACTAAATGTAGGGCGTGGTGTCTGTGCCAGCAGTTAGTTTTTTTTTTTTCCTCTTTCAGCACCAGTGTTCAGCAATGAAAGTATTTATATATGCCTAGTTGGAAAACGTTAGTTACATATTCCATTTAAAAGAGTTGCCCAGCTCTGACACTGGGAAAGATAGAAAGCATGTTCAGAGCTGTGATAGACAGACAGACAGATAGACAGACAGGCAGGCAGATAGATGGATAAATGGACAGACAGACTGACTGACTGATGGACAGACAGATGGATGGTTAGATGTCCTGGTAAGGAGCTGGGGGGTGAGCCTTTACTGATAAGGAGCAGGGTTTCTTTCTGTGGTGAGAAAACTATTCTAAAAGACATTGGTAATGCTTACATGACTGGGAACATGCTAAAATCTATTGCAACACATACTTGAAATGGATGAGTTTTATATATTTTTTAACAAAAGAGAAATGTAAGCATTAAACTGCTTATACAGATCTCCTGATCTGTCTCACTGTTATAGTTTTATTTGCTTTTTGATACAAGGTTTTATTCTGCAACCCAGGCTGACTAGGAACTGATTACATAGCCCAGGCTGGCCTGGAACTGTCTATGTAGCCCAGGCTAGTCTCCAAATCTTCCCAATTATATTGCCTTACCCTCCTAAGTTCCGGGATTGCATTGGTCAGTCACCAAACCCAGCTTCTTTCCGGCTTCAGGCATATATCTGAAAACCAAGAGAGCAAATGACCATCCCCAAACCACAGAATCCATTGCAGGTGCCCGAGTTAGTCAGCTTCCTGCCACCACAAACAAGTCTGAGATAACCAACCTATACTTAGGAAAGGCTTGCTTTGGCCCTCAGTTCTGCAGCCCACGGTCACTTGGCCCTGTCACCATTGCACCTGTGGTAAGTTAGCACATCGTGGTGGGAAGATATGGTGTAGCCAAAACACATAGCTCATGCTAGGAAGCGAAAGAGGAAGGAAGAAGAGGAGGGAGTCCCATGACTTTCTCCAAGGGCGCACTCCAAATGGTCTGGAGTCCTTTTACTAGGCCCATCTCAGAGTACCAACACCCTGGGGACTAAGCCTGTACCACCTGGCCTGGAGGAAATTCACGGTCCCAACCACAGCAAGGCCTCATTATAGGAATGTTGTCAAAGTGAAGTGTTTCCCATCATCGAAGGAATTTGAGAATAACTGAAAACGCTGTGTTGCTTAAAGGCAAAGGCTCAGTAGGGAGACATTAGCAGTCGGTGACTGCTGGAAGAAAGAAGACATACGTGACCCAGTGACCCAGTGACTGTTGTGACTATCGGGAGGCCTACCAAGCTGAAATAACCAGCCCACTGCTGTGAACCCCAAGCTTAGAACAATGAATTGAGATATAAAACATAAGTAATAAGTCATCTGTAAAAGCAAGGATATTCTTGTCATTTTGTTATTTTAGCATTGGGTAAGATTAATCATCAGCCTGGGACATTATTTTTGTCTATTTGTTTTGTTTTCTTAGACAGGGTTTCTCTGTGTAGCCCTGGCTGTCCTGAACTAGCTCTGCAGACCAGGCTGGCCTTGAACTCACAGAAATCTACCTGCCTCTGCCTCCTGGCCTGGGATCAAAGGCATGTGCCACCACAGCCCAGCCTGGGACATTATTGTTTTCTTTTATAGTCTCAACTAGCCTCAAACTCAATATGCTGAGGTTGGTCTTGAACTTCTGAACTTCTACTTCTACCTCTCAAATGTTGGGATTACAGGTGCTCACCACCACACCCAGTTCTGGGACATTATTAAAATAAATTCCTGTAAGGTGACTAAAAGCTGGGCTGAATAATTGTCATGGAAGATGTAAGGTCTGGGTCACACTGATGACTAAGTGACAGCCCTGTGGGAAAATTAACAATTCAGTTATTAAAGTAGAGAACCAAGAAATCATTTCCCCAACTTCAATTTCTAATCACCCCCACCTTGTCACTAATCTCATCCCCCACTGCTTGTCACAGCCCCCATCCTGGCTTTGGTATATGTACTTTTAAAAACAGAGTCCTGCTTTGTAGCCGTGCTTACTTAAAACTCATAATCCTCCTGCCTCAGTCTCTTAAGTGCTGAGAGTATATGCATGCACTACCACATCTGGCTTCTAATATTTATTTCACAATACATTACATTTAGTCTTTTTGGGGAGGGAGGTTGCTTGTTAGAATTCAAGTTCTGAGGCTAGTTGAGGCTATAAAATAAAACAATAATGTCTGGTGGCTAATATAGCCGCATGTCACTTCCCCTTGTGTCACGGGTGCTCTGAAGTATGTGTTCTTGAGGAGCCAGAAGATGGGCGAGTCAGGGCATGAACGGGAGCAGATCTGCAAGCATGGATGCTCACGGTATGGATGAGCATGGCATCCGTTGGCTAGAGACTGGGGGCTTTTGTAGGAGGCAAGACTTCTCAGAACAGCTTGGGGAAACAGTGATGGTTGCTCACCAAGATGGTGCCTATCTCGAAATAATAATGCTGCTTTTAAATAGAAAGCAGAAAAAGAACTGTGTTCCAATGTGCTGAGAAAACAAACAAATGAGCAAGCAAACAAAAACACAACTTCTATACCCATTTCCAAGGTCACATTGTTGAGGCTTTATGGAAAGTTGCCATGGAGAATCACAGGGCCTGGAGTCTCCTGCGTGCACTTTATGTGTGTGTGACTTTAGAAATGAATGTGGTATCTCTGAGCCTTACTTGTCCCACCTGAGAAGCAAAAGTGGGCACCTGTCCTATTCTACAGGAGCGATGTCAGAATGGAATTAGAAACTGTAGTCCTTTGCAGGTGCTCACTGCATGCCTGGCAGATGAGTGGAGGTGATTCGAACAGTTGTCATGGACCATGGTAAAGTCCAGGTCACCTGTTCAGGAAGTGGGAGCCCAGCTGCATATAGGGACACAACAATACCATTCAGAAGGAGTCACAGACCTTGTCAATGTGTCAAAAAGAACATATCCCTCCCTTCCCAGGGCTCCAGGTTCTAAGAAACATGCCCCAAAACTCAGAGGCAGCTAGGATTGATTAAGATGAAACTCATAAGCCAGTCAATGACTTGAATTTCAAGACTAGCAGTGATTTGCTTATAGGCACAGTCTGTCCCTCTGGTGCTGTCCCAGCACTCTGGGACAGCTGTCTAGAAACCTGGACTCTGATGTCACCTGTTGGCTACCCTCCTTTCTTATACACTAGCTGTGTGCACTATCTTGTGGGAATCTGCTGTGGTCTACACAGGGGCAGAAGGGAGTACACCCCCCCCACACACACACATACCAGTAGAGTGATGGTGTGGGGCAGGAATTTCCTGGCTGGGGCCACGTGACTTGAGCTACAGATGTTTTCTATGAACCTGAGTCCATCCTTCCCAGGGCCCAGAGAGTGGCTAATAAGGGATACCAGGAAAGAAGGTATCTGTGGCTGCTTGGTAGATCATGACGGGCCTTCCAGATTAGTGATCTTCCAGCATTACTATTCCAAAGTGTCAAAGAACTACCAACGCTGCTAAATTGCAGTTTCCTGGCCCCCACCTCCCAGTTTCTGATTCAAGACAGTGCAGAAAATGGAAGATTTGAGAAACCCCTGCTGCGACTAGAGTTGATTTAGTTAAAGATCTGGTGCTTTGCCTCTGGGTCCAGCTGTTGGCAGAGATAACCATGGCTCAGAGTTTAGGAGTTTGGATGTTGGTGAAATGGAACATTGACCCCCGCTACAGAGTTGCGGATATTGTTTTTGCTGTCTCTTCTGACACTCAGGAAACAGGTTGGGATGAAGGTTGTTGCGTGCATTTTGCGGACAGGGAACCTGTCCAAGCACCTCAGCTTAAGGAGAACCAAGAGGGTGTCAGTTCCTAAATCAATGTGTTAGCATAGGTACATGTGTCCCTTCCTTGGCTCCCACATGCCCCCGAGCTTCTGGTAGTATGGTCGCCAGTCCCCCACCGTACTCCCAAGCACTGCCCCTGTGAGGGCTCTGAGAAGGTCCCAGGCCTGAAACCAGGCCCTGTACAAATAAAAGTTGGTACTGAGCTGAGTTGGGTGCTGTGGAGCGTGACAAGAAATGGTTCAGTAAACCTGAGTGCCTCTCTGGAGAAGATGCAATGAAGGCTGGGATCAGGAGACCCTGACTTTTGGGGGAGACAGACACATGGCTTTTCCGGGCAGGAACCACATCTGTACCCAGATTTCAGGTCCGCTATAACTATGAATCATCACATCAGCCCCATCACATTAGTCCCCACCTCCATTCCCTGCAAAGAAGGGGAAATGCAGAGAGGTTGGCTCCCAGGGACTCATTTTGAACTTCCTGAATGGCATAAGGGCAAGTGGTAACTTGATTTAAAAGAAACAGGGGGATGGGGAGTGGATCTGAAAGCAACCAACCAGCAGGGCTGTATCCCACAGACACTGCCTCCTAGTTACACGCCTCTCTCTACTCACAGCCTCTTTTATTATTTATTATTATTATTATTATTATTATTATTATTATTACCATTATCATTATTATTATTAAATCTTAACCGTTTCACACCTTCTCCGGCTTGCAGAGGGGAGGACGTGGAAGGACCCCTGCAGGCTCTGGTGGGACCAACACAGTCCTTCGACCTACCCTTGTAGTGGAGGCACCATCATGATCAGCCCCGTCCTAGGTAACCATATTTTTTAAATGTCAACAGGGGCAATGGAGGGACTGGGTGTGAGGATCTGTGTCTCCCCCAATCTCCACATCAAGACCAGCTTTTATTTTCTGCCTTCTCTCAGCTGGCCCAGCCAGGAAAGAGGAGATATTCACAAACATCCTCAGACCACATCCTTTAAAAATAAACAGCTGGGCACAGTGATAGAGTTGATTGCCTGGATCCTTCTAGAAGAAATGTGGATAAGGAAATGTCTGGAAGAGCCTCAAACAAACATAGATCCATTACTCCCCGAGCTGGCCTTGGATGCTGTAGCCACCTCCAGATTTGGGTGTGTGTGTGTAGCTTACACTTTAAGCTGGGGAAAGCTAATCACGCAAAAACACTGCTTCAGGGGCCTCCTGTGATCCTCCTGTCCCCAGCAAGTCAGAAGGAAGAAATCTCCTTTCTGTGTGGAAATAGAAATACTGTCCTTGGGTAAGTCATGTGATCTTTTTTTTTTTCTCCTTCTGTACTTTCCTGGGTAGACTCAGTGGTTTCATATACAAAAAGCTTAGCCCAAGGCATGACACAGAGTAGGCACTTAGACTTTCCTCATCTGGAACATCAATGTGGATTTCCTGGCTCCTTTCCTCCCTGACCCCTCACCCCTGGCTGCTCATGGGGAGCCTGCTTTAACTGTCCAGGCAGGCACCTCCCTCTTCTTTGACACCTTCACAGGTGACAAGAACTTTTCCTACTGGGACTCCTCACACTGGGATTATTCTGCCTTAAAAAAAAAAAAAAAAAAAACCCAAAAGGATATGATGCCATGCCTAAGTTGTTGTGAAGCTTGCCAATTCTGGCCCTGCCCAGTACATGCAGTAAGTCTAACACATGGCATAGATTGTGTGTGCAGGGCCAAAGCTGGGGACTTCAACTGAAGCACAGCACTCGCGTGTTGGGTGACTGGCTGATGCTAGCCACACATTCTTCCTTTGTGTCCCCTGATATAAACTGGATGATTGGTCTCCCTGGCCTGACAGGGTGTCACAAGGATATCAGAGTCCCTTACAGACACAATGGTTTACCATGTGATAAGGCTTACACACAAGACACCAAGAAAATGTCTCATCACAAATCATGTTGGCCAGATCAGCTTTACTTTGGGGTCCCTTCGTGCACCGAGGCGCCTTCAAGGGCCTTTACCTCACATTATATTTTGCAGCACCCCAATAAAACAACAACAGCCCCCCCAAATTGTAGAGCTCTGGCTCTCCAAGTCGCTTCTGTCTCTGGTGCCACTTCTTCTTCTGGTTAACTCTCTCCTCTTCTACGTTTACCCTTTGGGACCCACAGATGAGGCCTGACATGTTCTGTACTCGCCTGGCTTCTCATTCACCACAGTGCCTGGAAAGTTGCCTATTGTGAGGTGAGGCCTGCCTTGGCCAAAAGGCATGCAGAACCCCTCCCACAGCCCACACCCTTTGTTCCTCCCACAGGGTTTCTCGAGTCCTCAAAATCACCCTCTTGGTTTTGGCTTCAAGCCACACCCGATCCCTCCTCACACATCATCCACCACCTCCATTCTTCTCTCTCCGGCCTCCTGGAATGAAGTTCTGCCTGAAATTGGGGCCTTCAAGCCTCTCCCTTCCAAGACATGGCCTCCAGTCCCACAAACCACAGCTGTGGGAAACAGGCCCTGCCCCAGCTGCACAACAGGCCCGAGGGTCACAGAGGCCAGGCCCATCCTTGACTACTGGCGTAGGAGGAAGGGTGGGGTGGGGTAGGGTGAGGTGGGGTGGGGCAGTCAGAGAGAGATACATTCAAACCATATTCTGGGAGAGGAAATGCCATTTTCATAATGTTCTATTTGAGGTCCTCTTTGCACACCCTAGAGGGCTCAATTCTCAGCTGTGCTATGCATTGGAGTTCCTTAGGGAGCTCAGTGCCTGGGTCCCACCCAGAGGTGGTTGTCCTTGGCATGGGCGTGGACCTGGAAGACATTCTGTGAAAGCTTCCCAGATGGCTTCGGTGTGCAGCCAGGGAGGACACCCATTGCTTAGGAGTCACATTCCGTCCTCCCAAAAGCAGTGAAAGGCCAAGGCCTGGGGCAGATTTGAACCTGAGAACTCAGCTCCCCACCTGACTGCTGCTCTGTGGTCTGGGTGGGACACAGCCTAAGAAACTGCTTACTGAGTAAGGCTCATAGGGCCCCTTTCCACCATGACTGTCTACCACCCCAAGGAGGGTGGGAGCCTGAGGGCACATCCAGTTACTATTAGAAGATCAGGGCTAAGCTCTCTTTGGGACATGCTTGGTCTGAGTCAGGCTGGGCTCTTTCCAGGGTTTTGAGACCTAGGTCAGTGTTCCTGTTCCAGCCTCTGCTGCAGCCATACACTGACCCCTTCTATCGCCTCAGGTATGGAACCCCCCTCACAATTCGTTCTCTAATTCACCCCCTCCTCCCAAACTTTGCCTGACGACTCTACAGTTTGAGCCAGGCAGAGGATAAGTATGTAGAAAAGGGGCTCTGCTTGGACATTTAAAAAAAGATATGCTATTATTTAATCTGTGCATGTGTGTGTGTGCACATATACATACATACACCATACTTACATATGCACATACACACAATCACACAAACTCTCATACACATCATACATGTATATACACACACCATATATACACTCACACATACCATACATACATATATACATATGCACACACATACCATACATACATGCACATATACAAATACACACCATATATACATACACACATACACACCATACATACACACTCACCCACATCATAATACATATACCCCATACATACAACCTCACACATACAGCATACATACATACTCACACACATATACTATATACACACACACCCACACACACACCATACATATACACTCACACACAGTCACACCATACACACACACACACACACACACACACACACACACACAAACACATTCTTTTACACACACCATACACGTGCACATGAAACATATGGAAAAAAAGAGAAACAGTGGTAATTGTTCAAGCACTTTAGAGTTTCAGGGTAAAGACTGACACAGCACATTCTCAGAGTTCCTCAGAGTATACTAGCATGCACAGAGATTACGATCCACTCTCCTGAAGCCACTAGAGGGAAGGCACAATGAGAAAAGATATGAATGTAAAGTTAAGAGACCCAGGGGCTGCCCAGGACTCTTACCCAGTGGTCAGTTGATACTGAGCAAACCACTCCTTTTTGTTTGCTGCCAATTTCCCAGGCTGCAAGATGGAGCATGGCTCATCCTATCCGAAGCCACTAGGCTGTGTCTGGTAGAAGTAAGGCCTGCCTCCACACAGGTGGGCTTCTCTGCTTGGTGCAACCTTATTACCTTTCCCTCCCCTAAGAGTGAAACCTCAGTGCCACAGCCAGTCAGATTGGTGAGCCAAGTCTCTTTCTCTCCCTTTGATAACACAGGGCCAAGGACACTGTGAACCTAACACAGGGTGCCTCCCCTGTTGTCTTGGCCAGGGTGGGAGAATGGTGGATCAGATGAAAATTGTTCAAAGAGCACTCCACTCTCCCACAGACTCCAGGTTTCACCTCATTCGTCTGAGCTCCAGAAGCCCTTGTTTTAGCAGCATGGGCTGGGGTGTAAGCTTTGCCTCTGTTACAGGCAGGCATAGTAGCAGAAGACAAGTGCATGAGCAGAGTTCTGAAACTGGCCTTAGCTTGTAGTGTGAGGTAAGTGGCCCTCTGATTTGAAGTCATTGACTACCAGGAGCTGCTGGGTCCCAGGGAACAGCTTCCCTTCGGGGTGGGACAGGAAGGTGAAAGAAAGAGACCAGTGAAGGTAATACTGAGCCCCAAGACACCCATCAGCAGTTCACAATGGCATCCTGCTTATCTGCCCAAGAGACTCTTTCCCTTGCAAAATAGCAGAAGTCCTCTGCCTTGAGTATGTTGGGAAAGATACTCCACACATACCTCCACTGCCTGCCGCCCCCACTCTGGGCACAAACATAGAGGTCTGTCTGTCTGTCTGTCTGTCTGGAGTGTGTGAAACTAGACAGTGTGTGTTGCCTGATGACTCTGCAATCTGAGCCAGGCAGAGGATAAGTACGTGGAAAAGGAACTCTGTACGGACGTTTAAAAAAAGATGTACTTTTATTTACCTGTGTATTTGTGTGTGCATGCATGAATGTATGCATGTGTGTGCGTGTGAGTGTGTGTGGACCTGCCTGTATATGTGCAAGTGCATGTATGTGTCTTGGAATGTATTTGTGTGAATGCACATGCCTGTGTGTGTGTGAATATGTCCACGTGTGTTTGTGTGTGTATGTGTGTGTATGTGTGTGTGTGTGTGTGTGTGTGTATGCACATTCTCGCATGAGTGCTCAAGAGCATGCATGCACTTGAATGCAGGCCTGTGGAGGTCAGAAGCTTTGGATTCCCTGGAGCCTTTGGACATGAGTGCTGGGGACTACACTTGGGTCTTATGCAAAAGCAGTACGTGCTCTTAAGCGCTGAGCCATCACCTCTTCTGACTTCTTGACACCTGTTGGACCGGTTGGCTCTCCCTTCTGGGAGGGTGAGAATGTCACAGGGTAGTGGGTGTGACCTGTGTTCCCTATACCCTTTCCCTGGGAGGTGTGTGGCAAAGGCTGACAGAAGATGCCTCTTTAAGATCCAGGCTCCTGGGTTTGTTCCAAGTACACCTAAACTTTCTGAGCTTGAATGCTGAGCAAACAAAGCTTTCCCCAAAGAGAGGAGTCTTGAAAAATCCCCACCCTGAAGGCTCCTTGTGGCTTTAATGATGTTCATGACTCCTCCCTCTTCCCTCCCCATGCAAGGCCATTTACTTTGTGGTCTCCCTTCAATGGAATTCAAGTTTGAACTTCATTTCTCTTAGCATAGGGTGGGGGCTAGGAGCAAAAAGGAAGTGAGGAGGAGCTGGGTTCAGGGAGGCAGAGCCTGGTGCTGTGCTAGAGGCTGGGTTTCATATGTAGTTGCAGAATCCCAAAGTTGGAAGCGATCTTAGGTCAGGTTACCATCTACTCGACCTGAGAGAATCCAACACTCGAGGTTTACATTTTTAGAAATGGGGGACCTGGGAAGTTGACGTAGCACAGTCAAGATCTTCCTGGGACCCAGTCAGCAGAGTCTAAACTGTGCACTCTCTCTGGCTCCCAGGAAGCTTTCAGCCTCTGGATTTGATTCTGTACCCCATGGCCTACTTTTACTGTCCCTGTACTCTGGGAGGGCCACCCAGCTTTGTGATTTTTGGCAAATGTCTTGAATGGGCTGTCATTCACTCCAGCTTTTCAAAAGGCAGCTCCTTGAGAAGCCAGCTGTGGCGCCCACTGCCCCTCTCCTGGCAAGTCATCCACAGCTTAGGAAGAATTGGTCATGGAGGGTTTGAGGAGGCCTATTGACACCTTCACAAAGGCCTGGCCTGAGTGCAAACCCTGACCAGAGTGTTAAAGAGAAATGTACCACATGATATATCCTCACAAGGAGACCCTCACTGCCTCCTTCCCACACTCATCCATAGAATTAACTTCCAGAAAAAAAATACAAAGGAGGAAGGATTCAAATGGGGCCAGACCTGTTGACGACATCTGAAGAGACAGGCCAAGAGACCATTACTAACTTAACTGATCAAGTAAGGCTTCCCACAGAAAAATCACTCGAAGGACTTGCTTTTAAAATGTTATCTTTTGGGGCTGGCAAGATGGCTCAGTGGTTAAGAGCACTGACTGCTCTTCCAGAGGTCCTGAGTTCAATTCCTGGCAACCACATGGTGACTCCCAACCATCTGAAATGGGATCTTATGCACTCTTCTGGTGTGTGTCTGAAGACAGGTTACAGTGGACTAATATAAATAAATAAATATATCTCTTTTTTAAGTTATCATTTTCTAGAGTTCTAGAAGTAACAGCCCTTCTCACAAGGCCTATTCCCATCCCATCTAAAGAGAGAATGTGGGGATGGAAAAAGAATGGCTATCTGAGATCAAGGCCAGAGGTAGTAGCAAGGGCAAAAGCAATCCCTGGTCTTTCCTGCCTGTCTAGGGCTTAACCTTCCCATGTGGCTGTTTGCCTGGGTGAAGATCAAGGCTGCACCTCTGTGTTGCTCAAGCAGGTACACTGGCAGCCTGCCAGGTGACAGCCCACAGCCGACCTCAGCCTGATAGCAAGCTGGCTATGGACTCCCTTCCCCAGTTTTTGGGCTCCAGGGGGGAGAGATGACAGGAAGCCACAGGGTAGGTGTGGGCATGATTCCAAGTCTCCTCAAGAGCTTCCTGAGGTCAAGTGACCAACGGTGGGGACAGCGGAAGAGCATGTCTATATGTTAACTCTGGCACCGGAGGCACTTACCATCTTGGAGACTCTTTCCTTTCAGTGTGGGAGCCCAGGCAGCTCCACAGCTGGTATGGGCAAGAGCAGCTGGGACCTAACAGGGCATCCTTCAGGGAGATGCCCAACAATGTACGGGGCTAAAGAGGTGACAGAGAGGTCATTGCTAACACAGAGGAGATAGGTCCCAGCTGTGGAGGTGGAGTGTTGCCGGTGCAGTAAGTAAGCCAGTCAAGGTAGAGAGTCCTCTGGCCCTCCTAGGAGTGACCAGTTGTGTCAGGGCCCCACGGCTTAGTAGCATTAAGCACATAGGCTCTGCAGTCAGGCAGAGGGCTGACTCAGCCTCTTTCCACCTGTGTGAGCATAGGCAAGTTTCTTAACTCTTTGAGCTTTAGTTTCCTTATTAGGAGGGTGGGGATTAGAATGCCAACTCATAGGACCTCTGGGACTTTAACACAACAATGTTTCAAATGTTTATCAAAGTGGGACTTTAACACAACAATGTTTCAAATGTTTATCAAAGTGGGATTTTAACACAACAATGTTTCAAATGTTTACCCAAGGTGCCTGATACTCAGTATAGATCGGTACCTTTGTCTGTGTCTTTCAGGGGTTGTTTCTAGATGCTGTGAAGCTGCTGGTTTATAGACCCAGAATCTTTAAAGAACTTGAATCTTTTTTCCCTGGTACCCAGGAGAGGTGTAAGAGCTTGACGAATCCATAGCTCCTTTCTGTGAGACCCAGCTCTCTCTTGATTTCAGCTAGAGTGGATGGGGACAGTAAGGCGTGGGAGGTGGCATGTGGCTACAGGAATAGGTCTACATGTTTCCAAACTATAGAGAGGCTTCCTCCTTCTTAGGATGTAGGCTGGAAATGAGGTCCCTCAATCCTTGCCCTTGTTTGGGCCACGTTGCCCCCAGATTCTTCATAATCTTCATGGTATGGTAAGGGGATTAGAAAGTTGACTCCAGGTCTGAATTAAAGCCTTGCCTGACCAGATGCAATGTTACCCCATGCCTTTGGTAGGAGCTGATGCCTCTCAGTACTCTCTGTGTCGAGCCAGGTGACCTCTCTCTGAGGGCTTAAGCCTGCTAGGCCAGTCTGGTTACCCCAGGCAAGATTCTTGATCACATGATCCCTCAGAGCCGGGAGACCCTTCCTTGGCCTTTGGACTGCTTTGCACCCATATGCTGTGACTCAGGAGGATTAGGAGAGTGGTGTGCTCTGAGGTACCCTGAGAAAGGGTCTATAATCTCCAACAGATTTGGGGATGGATCATGAGTTGGACCAGGGACTTGAGCAGGATTTCTACAGGTCAAGGTATATCCCTCAAAGAGCTCAGCTGCACCTCAAAATCAGCTCAACACAAATATTTAAAGAATTGAAATAGAAGCAGATGATTAGCAGGCAGTGAGTGATCTTGGTCTGAACCGAACTCCACAAAACAATCACATGATGGCAGACTTGCTTTCTTCTTTTTGCACACCAGCCACACTCCAGTCCCCATATGTCCTTGCAGCAGCAGGGTGTGGCCATGCCATTGAGTTACAGCCAATGGCAGTTATGTTAGGAGTGCCAATATTCTCTCCCCAACCCCCTGCAACTATCTCAGGTACGTTGTGCCCATAGGCCTTGTCTTAGTTACAGTTTTACTGCTGTGAACAGACACCATGACCAAGGCAAGTCTTATAAAAGACGTCATTTAATTGGGGCTGGCTTACAGGTACAGAGGTTCAGTCCATTGTCATCAAGGTGGGAACATGGCAGCATCCAGGGAGGCATGGTGTAGGAGGAGCTGAGAGTTCTACATCTTCATCTGAAGGCTGCTAATGGAAGACTGAATTCCAGGTAGCTAGGGTGAGGGTCTTAAGCTCACACTCACAGTGACATATCTACTCCAACAAAGACACACCTTCCAATAGTGCCACTCCCTGAGCTGAGCATATACAAACTATCACATGCCTCTTTCTCCTTTTGGCCAAATAAAGACATTAGCCAGTCATCACTCAGATCCATGTGTTGACTGGCAGTAGCCATAGAGGCTGGGTCCCTGCACCTAGCTGACTCGTTGACCTGCTCCAAAGTACTACATAAACCAGAAATAAATGATGTATTTAAACTCTTAGGAATTTTGGGTCCATTTTCTAGACCAGTATACCATATTTCATAGTATTTCAGTAGACCAGTATTTCATAGTCCAGTATACTTATGATAAATCATATAGAAGTCCGCTTTTGAGCGACAAAGAATCTCTGAGCTGTCTCTGCATTCTATGTGGGTGTAGAATCTGAGTACTGGCTTTGACATACAAAGGTGTGAATCCACAAGTCCAAAGCCCCATACATTATGGGTCTAGGCTTCCCTGGCCCACACTGGAGGCATCTGACTTGATGTCTTCCTGGGTAAGTCCTGACCTGATAGGAGGATTAGAAATGGATGAACTCAGGAGCTGTTAGTGTGGGGTCAGCATGGAGGCTGTGCTGTGGCTCCTCGTGTTGCCGTTCTGTAGCTTGTGTCTACATCGTTTATTCAAAAACACCTCTCTCCATTAGTTTGTGATTACTTTTAAAAGAATGGAGACCGACAGGGTGTAGCTTATCCAAGATTTTAGTGGCAGTCTTTAGAGCTAACATATTCCGGGAACATTCTTTTTTTGTTGTTGTTGTTTTGTTTTTGTTTTTGTTTTTGTTTTTTTTGAAGCCTGGTTTCCCTGGCTGTCCTGGAACTCACTCTTGTAGACCAGGCTGGGCTCGAACTCAGAAATCTGCCTGTCTCTGCCTCCCAAGTTCTAGTATTAAAGGCATGCGCCGCCACCACCCGGCTACAGGAACATTCTTAGTTGCATGACTGCACAATTTCTGCTTTCACTTTGGGCCCTTGCACACATTCTCTTGTGAGGAAATCTACATCTGCCTTCCTCTTTCTTTTATAGATATCATTTTACATGTGTATGTGTGTGTACACATTTTACATGTGTACACGTGTGCCTGTGTGTCTGAGTGTTTGTGTGTGAGCCATGTGTATATGTGTGTACACGTGTGCCTGTGTGTCTGAGTGTTTGTGTGTGCGCGTGGTGCACTCAGTTTTACATGGCGGCCATACAGTTTTGTTTTGTTTTTAATACAGGTACTTGGGATTTGAACTCTGCTCTTCACACTTGTACGGCACGTACCTGCTGAGCCATCTCGACGGCCCCTCACATTTTCCCCTTCTGCTCCTCAGCACATGCTCTATGCATCCACCCAGCAGTTCTTCCAGGCTTACCATGCGAGTTCCGATTTGGTGTCTGTCTTTAAACATTTTCAAGGCTCCTGTAGCAAAACATATGAGGTTGAGGGATTTATAAAGGAAAGAGATTCACTGTGGCTCATGAGTCCAGAGGGCTAGAAGCCCACGATCAGATCAGATCACGCCGGATGAAGGCCTTGTGCTGAATCAGCCAATGGCAGAGGACAGAAATGTGGAGCATGCGAGAGGCATAATATAGGCGCATCCTCACCTACTACAGCCAACACCCAGGGTAACTAAGCCATCCTCCAGCAAGAAAGAACTTAATTTCAAAAGCAATTCTTTTACAAAGGCAGGTTTCATAGAATCCAAACACCTCTTAGAGGCCCTGTCACCCCCTACCATTGTTTCATTGGTGACTGGTGCTTCTCCTGCTATGGCAAGGGCCTCGGGAACTTTAAGAATTTCCCTAACATAGATGTAGAGAAAATATCTTATGTATGGTATGGATGCATCCCCCCGTAATTAAAGAGCTTATGAACTATAGCTTAGACAGGAAATAGAACGTGGAACATCTGGGAGGAGAAAGAATTCTGGAATAGAGCCAGGCTCGGGAACATCAGCCTGGAGGGATATAAGGAGACAGATGCCTGGTACCCAAGCACCGGTAACCAGCCACATGGCAGAATGTAGGATAAAATAAATGAGTTATCTTAAGTTATGATTCGAGTCAGAGAAAAGCCTAGTGTATGGCCAAGGTATTTGTGAATAAATCTTGGGTCTGAGTCTTATTTCTGGAAGCATGGGGAAGGGAGGAAGAGCCAGACCTAACTACACCACATAGAAACGTTGCCTCCATGTGCCACCTGCGCTTAAGCGGGGTAGGTCCTGGCGTCTGTCGGCTCTCAAACGTGATGTCAACTGAACATCTGTTGATGACCCAAGGAAAACTCGGGGGTGCTGATGGGGATGGGGCACCTCCTAGACACTCTGCCTGTGAGTGTGTTTGTTTTAGTGCCATCTCCCCACCAGCCTCCATCCCGGGCATCCTGATTCCTCCTCCTGGCATACTTTCTGCTGTCTGCCTTTCTTCTGGGTAGGGTGTGCTAAGCCTTTAGCCATTGTGACTCGTCTCTGAGTGGTCACTCATATCAGGAAGGGGTCCATTCAGTACGTTTTGTCCCTGAGGGCTACAAGACAACAAAAGGATTTCCTTTTTCTTTTATTAGGAGCTTTCTCTGTTCTTCCTGGGGGCACTTACCCTCTTGCTATCTGCTGGCTTGGAGACTTCCTGCACGTGCCTCGCCAGCACCTTGCTCTGGAATGTGTTCCAGAGATTCTGCAGGGTGGCCTCTCTCCACAAAGTGGGACCTGTTCTACACGTACCCCCAGAGAGGAAGGAAATGTCAGACAGGTGGAGTTATGAGAATTACAGAGGAAGCAGTCAAAATGTCACCCCATAACTAATTCGATGCCATAGAAATATAATACTGTACACTGAGCCCTTTGCGTTACATACCATCTTTCATCTGACCGTGGAAAATATTAATCTTTTCAGTCCCAAGCTCTGGTTTATGCTAGAGTCCTGTCTGTGTTTTGTGTTTTTTGGTGTTTTGGGGTTTTTTTTCCCTATTCCCTGAGGCAAAGAAAGAGTAACTGACTTATTCAGTCTGGTACAATGGTGCCTCAGATTTGAGAGAAGTTGGCACTACTGTTATTTGCAGCACCGAGGACAGGACAAGGGCTTGGAAAACAAAGCTCACTTCTATATAGCCAGATAGTCACCCAGTGCAACGCCTTCCCCATGGACTGGTTTTTTCAGGTGAGCACGCTGATTTAGTTAAAAATTAAAAAAAAAAAAGGAAGGAAGAAAAGAAGAAAAAGAAAACTAAACCAAATAAGGCCACATGACATTCACTCTCCCAGGTTTCTGAGGGTGTCTCCTGGCTTTACCCTTGAGAGCTTTTAACAGTTGGCTTCGGAATTCTTTAGGTTTATTTTGCGAATACAGTTAAACATATGTGCAGGGACACATTTCAGGGTCCAAGCAGTTCCGCATGGGCAATAGTGCCAGACTTACATGTCACAATGTAACAGCAGCCAAGAAGAGGGCTGGAAGGGGTATTTGGTGGTTCATGCTCATGCTAGGGTCTTAATGAGACAGTGTCCATGGAATAAAGTACATCATATGCTTCTGGAAGCTAAGTTGAGATTCCTTATGGATCTGGCCTGCACTTTCTGTGTATCTCCTTATTTAGATTATACATCCCTTTTGTTTCTACAGAATGTATTTGGGGGTCTAAGAGAAAATGTTTGAAACAGAAAGACAGCAGCTGGAGCAGAGGCAAGGAGGAAACACTTGATTAATGAACTCACACAGTGGGTGGCTACTCTGGAATGGTAGTGGTCGCGCTAAACCAAAACACCAAAGCTAGGGAGAAGCAGAAGGCTAAACACGTGGTTTGTCAGGTAGGAAGAAATTTTTTATGCCAATTACTCAGACAAGAGAACTTTTTATCCAGCACTGTTTTGATTTCTGAAAATTTTTTTTTTTCAAAGATCTGTCTACAAAACACACTAGTAGACAAAGGACTATCTTTAGCTTTTGCTTGGTGTGTGTGTGTGTGTGTAAGGGCAACTGTGGTATTAAATGTCTCTAGGAATTTCTTTATCCTCCATCTCTGCTTGAGGACAGTTGGGGGTGGAAGGAGGATGCATTGAGTACTGGCAGGTGTTTCTGCCTTGTTTTGGTTATTGATGGTAAAAACTGGCTTCTAGCCAACTCAAGCAGAAAGGTGAACTTTTCAGAGGGCAGAGTAATGGAACCATTCCTGGTTAATGACCAGTACTCAGGCAGATCCACATAGCACAAAGCTCCAGTGGACAGTACTTTCTGAGCTTAGCAACAAGAAGAATGACATACAGCTCTTCTTCTGGCATCCCTGTGCTCAGGACAGAACACCGGGATGGTCCCAAGTGGGAAAGCCTACATCCCATGGCTGCTCTTCCTAATGCTGTGACCCTTTAATATACTTCCTCATGGTACGGTGCCTCCCAACCATAAAATTATTATTATTGCTATTTCATAACTGTTACTTTGCTTCTGTTATAAATCGTGATGCATATATCTGATATTTGACCCTCCAAACAGTTTGCCACCCAAAGTTTGAGATCTGCTGGCTTAGGGGATGGGACAAAGTTTGACAACTCCTGTCCCTAATGTTACTCATCTGGGAGAGAGGAGGCCTTAAATGAAGTTGGAATGCCTTTTTTGAAAAATGTAGTTCTATCCAGGAACTCAGTGTCAGTCCGGGATGCTTTACTTTAAGAAAACTCCTGAATTCAACACCACATCCTGCTTTCTGCAGTTTTTTTGGTTTTTTTGTTTTTTGTTTTTTGTTTTTTTTGGCTTTTTTTATCTGAATCGTCCTGGGGTGTTACATGATTAACTGACATGACTGTTGCCCAGTGGTCCATTATCAAAAAGGGAGCCCAGGAGGCCATGTCTTAGCCTCCCAGGGCAGCCATGACAAATGATCACTTCAGATAGCTGAAAATTTATACACTTTACAGTATAGGAACCAGCAGTTGGAAACAGGTCATCATATTCATTCTGAAGGCCACAGAGAGAGTCTATACTTCCTTCCTCCTAGGTTTTGATGGTTGTCTGCAAACCTTGGAGTCCACTGTGTTATTCCAGATGTCACCTCCTTTATCAGTGTGAATGCTTCCTCATGTGTCCATGACTTCACAAGGTGTTTTCCTCGTCTTAACAGATATTAGCAACCAGATGGAGGACCCACTATAGCATACTAAGAATGACTTTTAATAGGTGTCAGTTTACATCTACAAATACTCTGTTTTTATACAGGCATACTCCTTAGAGGAAATTAGAAGACCCAATAATAATAGAGAACGGTGTTTTCCTCCCTGATGCTGGAGGAAGTCAATTTAAAAAAGCGTTAACAAACAAACACAATTTTTTTGATCATAGTTTTTATCAAGGGAAAGTCTACCTAGAGACATTTACCAGAGTCACCAACCACCACCACCACTACCATCACCCCACCACCACCACCTTCTTCTTCTTTTTCTTCTCCTATTTCTTCTCTTATTTCTTTTTCTTTTTCTTTTTCTTCTTCTTCTTCTTCTTCTTCTTCTTCTTCTTCTTCTTCTTCTTCTTCTTCTTCTTCTTCTTCTTCTTCTTCTTCTTCTTCTTCTTCTCCTTCTCCTTCTCCTTCTCCTCCTTCTCCTTCTCCTTCTCTTTCTCCTTCTCCTTCTCTTCCTCCTCCTCCTCCTCCTCCTCCCCCTCCTCTTCCTCCTCCTTCTCTTCCTCCTCTTGGCTCTAAACACCTTCCAAAGGTGCTTGGAGTTCACAACTGTGTGAGAAAGCTGTGAAGTTTTCGGACTAGCCCACTGCTATGTCTGGAGTCTATTTTCTTGAGCCAGTTTAAGTTTGCTCTATCACAAGGAAAGAAAAACAAACCTCTTTTTTCTTTTGAGGAGTTAGTGGATTTGCAGGCCATGGGTGCGCCCAGACCTTCAAAGCTCTGGTTGCTTTCGCCAGCATGTTGCTCACTGTCTCTACACCGCTTTGTTTTGGTGCTTGTTCTTTCCAACTTCCTTTCCTCAAACACGGAATTGACATCCCTTGAGTTACTTTGAGAAGAAAGGGAATAAGGAGTCTGGTTTCTAAGGGAGATTCAGAAAGGGAACAGGAGCTCTCAGCATTTAAGCTCTCTTTAGGCTAAGTTATAGAGATGTGGTTGCCATGGAGACCCTCCAGAGGCATGACCATACTCTATGGAGTGCAAGCTCAGGCCCCTACAACACAACAGTCATAAGGGGAAGTGAGTTGACTTGATGTGTTTTTTTACTTTTCCTAAAGATGGGCTAGGTCCTGCAGGATTAGGCCACTGGGTTTTGAGCACTGAGGTTGGGAATGGTGGACAGGCACCAGATAACCAGAATCTCTGAACACCATGTTAAAATAGACTTCTCCAAGAAACCTTTCTTTCTCAGACTGTAGCATTATAATGCTTAGATGTTAAAAATGTAGATTTTCCCCTCATCCTCTACCTCCCCTGACCACTGCTCCAAAAAGCACTCCAGGAAATTCCTATGGAGTCTTGCAAGTAGGAGGCGGGACTTTAAATTTTTTGTTTTACTTTTTTAAAGACTGGAGTTTTAGCAAGAGTATTTTGATATTGAAGGAGAACAAATTGATGAGGTTGTTTTGTTACTTGGCTTTTTCTTGTTGTTACTTGTTTGAGACAGGGTCTCACTCTGTATCCCTATATAGCCCGGAACTTGTTATTTAGAGAAGGCTGGCTTCAAACTCACAAAGATTCACCTGCCTCTGCTTTCCTCCCGAATACTGGGATTAAAGGCGTGGACCACCGCACCTGGTAATGAATCCAATGTTTTGTGAAATACTTCAATATTGTGCTTCACATGTGCTTCCCAAATTGTCCACAGTTTTTCATTGATTTAGCAACATCAGTTCACTTAGTCCTTCAAAAACTTCCCAGGGATTAGTTCTCTTGGTATCTCTGCTCTTCAGCTGAGGCACTGAGGGAGAGAAACTTGCTAAGAGGAATGGCGAAGTGACCACTGGGAGGAGGCACTTGAAAAAAAAAAGGACAGAAACAGTAATCATTTCACGGAAAGTGAGGGTGGCAAGTGTTCTCTGTTTGCTCCATGGTTCTCCCTTCACATTGTGGTTGGCAAGTTTTAGGAAGGGATATTGAAATCTCTCCAAGCTCCCGGCTTTACTTTTCTACTGCTGTGAAGAGACACCATAAAACCAAGGCAATTTATAGAAATAAAATGCTTATCATGACAGCAAGCAGGCAGGTATGGCATTAGAGCAGTAGCTGAGAGCTCACATCTTGAAACATAATTGTAAGGCAGAGAGAGCTAAGTGGGAATGGCACCAGCTTTTGAAACCTCAATCAAAACCCACCTCCTGTGATACACCTCTACCAACAAGGCCATACCTCCTAATCCTTGCTGAGCAGTTCCACTGACTAGGAACTTAAATATATGAGCCTATGAGGGCCACTATGATTCAAATCATCACACTTGGGGATGGAGAGATGGTTCAGTGTCAAGAGCACTGGCTGCTCTTCCAAAGGACCTGGGTTCAATTCCCAGCACCCACATGGCAGCTCACAACTGTCTGCACCTCCACTTCCAAGGGATCTGACACTCTGACACACCCATACAAACAGGAAGAACACCAATGTACACAAAATACAAATAAATAAATCATAAGAAAAAATTACTCACCATACTCCACAAGTGCACTTCATGTCAGACTGCACCAGACCCAGAATTAAGGAGTCTAGTTCATAGAATCATCTCTCTGTCCCATAGATTGCTGTGAACTGAGACATCAAACATCAGGTTCTCCATCAATAAAGTGAACTTACTGACCAGGTGATGTCTCTTTTGCTATGGACCTACAAGGACACAAAGTACTCTAAGTTTCAAAGACTGTGTGAAATGCTACCCAGGCCTGTTGTGTGGAGGTCACCGAAAAGAGAATGGATGACAGGGGTTCATGGTGAGGGACTGGAAGAGTACACACAGGGACAGCACTTAGTTCACATGCCGGACATGTGGGTATTTGTTATCATTATAGTTACCTCTAGATGTTGTTATGTTCGATCACGGTGTCTTAGATCTTTCTAACAATTCATCATTGGGCCAGAAGAAAGAGTGGTTAGAACTTAAAAGACAAACATGGTCTGTAGGGAGAAAGTTTTCTCCCTAAAAAGATTTCTTCTCATCAGCAAATTCCTTCGTTCTCTTTCTGGTGCCTTCTCTGGAAACTCTCACTCCAAGCACAGGCTGAGTAGGCAGGCCTGCCTCTCTAAGGGGCAGGCTGTCTCTGAGTGGCCACAGTCTTACACGGTGGATATGGTTTCCCCGTGGAGGCTGCTTTGCCTAATGGTAAACATCTGCTATTGGGCTGTCTGTATATTGTTGCAAGAAACAGATGGGTATCTTCAAACATCTTCTACATACTGATTTGGGAAATACCAGACCCAGAGTCTCTCACACACTCTAGGCAGAGGCTCTCGTCTCACTGAGCTGTACTGGAAGGTGAGCCTTCTGAAGTTCCTAAGAACTGTTAATCAAGGAAAGATATTTTGGTTCATTTCCTGTGGATTTATGATCTCATACTTATGTTTAGAAAGTATCCTTTGAGGAATTTCAAGACAATTTCATTTTCTTATTTTCACTTATTCATTTATTCATTCAACCAACATTAAGGCTGTATTTCCTACATGCTGAGACACACTAACATGCAGGTGTCTCTGTACTATTTATGTAGACTGGAGGTTGTGAGACCAATTTAAAATCTTCTGTATCTACCATTTTCCAACTCCGAGTGCCTTAGCTTTCTCTTTTACCTTATAGGGAGCTTTTTGGGGGTCACTGACTTAATATACATTTTAGGTAGTATGAATGTATATGGGAAATGTCTTTTAGGGAAAGCCTTAATTAAGTACTGATAGCCTTAGGATTCTTTCTGACTGAAAACACATTCAAGCAACTTGTGTTGGGACAGGTAATAGAAGATAGGTAATAATAGCCTTGTGCTATGGTGGAGAACAGGCTCTGTCCGTCTGTTATGTGGCTTGCTGCATTTTCAGTTCTGGATTAAACCCTATGGGGAACTGGGACCATATCTCTTCTCATACTTCCCCTTTTATTCATCCCTTAAGGCTACTGGCTTCCTAAGTTTTTCACCAATTGTGGTTGTGTCTTTATTCTCTGACCCAGTAACTGTTTCTTGGTCTCACACCGTCATAATACTCAGTCTGGGCTTCAGATTAAAGATTCCATCTCTCCATTCCTTTAGAGTTGAAGTCTTGAAAAGTCTGAGCTGAAACAAAAGAGGGACAGGAGGTGACATGCAAGACATTTCTCAGTTTTTTAGACCTATTTGATCCCTGATGGGCAAACGGCTTGACCAGTTGGTTGTAGCATTAAAGAATAAGGTATGAATTCTTTCTTGGTTTTGAGCTGAATGGCAGAGGGAAGGCCAGTATCCTTTCTCGGCTACTCAGCTTCTTGGTGAGTTCCTGAGGTCTTGAGTTTGGAAACACCCCCTTGGTACAGAAAGTCTCACGCACTAGGCAGTTTGAAGAATTCTGTGGACATCTCAGAAGGCACTGACCACTCCTGAGAACCCAAGATCTCTCTAAGTTCAGCCTTTGCTAATTTTCTGAACACCTCTGCTTCATTTTGAGCCATATGTAGGCAGTTACCTGGACCATTATGGACCTGACAAGTCCTCAGTTCTGCGCAGTCGAATATAGCAGCCACTGGCCCCCATATGAGTCTGTACTGAGGTATTCTCTAAGAGTAGTTGCCAGAGCCTACAGATGTGTCCCCACAGGAGGATATGGACTATTTTATAACTGACAATTTTATAACATTGACCAGGGTGGTGGTGGTATATGCCTTTAGCCCTAGCACTTGAGAGGTAGAGGCAGTGGTTCTCTGAGTTTGAGGCCAGCCTGGTCTACAGAGTAAGTTCCAGGACAGCCAGGACTACACAGTAAAACTCTGTCTTGAAAAACAAAACAAAACAACAACAGCAACAACAACAAAAAAGACTGAATATATTGAATTATATTAAGTGTATTTGACATTTAAATGACTCAAGAGGCTCACATTTTGTTCCTTTGGTGGACGCTGGCCCTCATTCTTAGGCTGCTATCTGGAGACTGTCAGTATCTACATCCCGAGATGAGGTTTAGTTGAATGGGGCCATCTGTCACTCAAGGCATAGGACAATGTGTAAGCTTAATCATACTTCTATGTTCTTTACATACATCTCTTTGTTCTTTAAATTTCTGGAACCCTACTAATGTGTTGGCTGTTAACACCATGCTTTTGAAAAGAACTCTTTTTAACTATTATAGGTTAAACTGTATTTACACACACACACACACACACACACACACACACACACACCATATATTGAAGGCCCAATATTGTAGAACATTATCATATTTGGAGGATTGAGTTAAACGAGGTCATTCAGGTGGGCCATATAAGCCAGTTTGACTGATGTCCTTCCTTTTAAGGAAAAGAAATCTAAATGCACAGGGAGACACACAGGACAAAGATCATCTGAAATCACAGGGAGGAGTCTTGTCACCTGCAAACGGAGGCAAGCCTGAGAAGGAGCCAGTCCTGATGGCATCCTTCATCACTTTGTAGCCTCCACAGCTGGGAGACAATACATTCCTATTGTTTAACCCACTCAGGCTGTGGGACGCTGTGGAGCAGTCCTAATAGACCAATGCAGAGTTGGAGGAAGTCTGGGGATAGAAGAAACCAATTTTCCATGACCGGAAAGCTGGCTTCCTGCCTTCATCTGTTGGGAACCCAGAGATAACTTGCGCTATTTCTTGTCTGCCTCTGCCCTGGGTCCATGCTTTTTCCTGCTCCTATATCCATCTTGTATGTTCCTCTATCTCCAGTTCTGTTGCGCTCCCCTCTGCCCTCTGATAGATGATGATTTAAGAAGCAGTAGTGTGAGTAAAGGGGCATCCTGAAGACTTTATATGCAGGAAATCTTTGTATGCTGTCTTGAAGTCTTCCATTAAGCATGTGTGAATGACAGAGTCCCGTGTATGAAATGCCCACGAGAGTTTGTGAATGTTCATGGGCAAAATGTATTAGTTTCCCTGCAAGCTCACTTCTACTGCCCAGTGAAGCAGAAGGGACATGACCTCTAGCATTTTCTCCTAGCTGTAAGATCCACAAGTCTACTACTCTCTGCTCAAAGTTTCATCTGCTCTCTTAGGGGAACACACTCAGGGATGGATCCGGGAGTCAGGCCAAGTGTATTCTGGGGATAGTGAATTCCAGTCTGGGTTTCATTTCTACAGACAGCTGCCCTCTAAAACAGGGTTAAGGTCAATATACCTTTACCAAGAAGTCAAAACCCTGACTTCCTAACTAGCTTAGCAAGAGAGACATTAGATGTCCTCAAGCAACAACCCGGCAACTAAGGGAGACTTTTTGAATTTCAGAACACGTGTCTATTTACTGGTTTGAACCCAGAATTTGATGAGAAAAGAAAAGAAAAGAAACGCTAAGATTACAATAGACTCAGAGATTATCCCCTTGGCATTCTTTACAACAGCTGTCTGGCAGATGTTACCCCGAGTCCTAGAGTACTTGAGAAGCTTTGTTTTGAAGAACACATAGGGGAAATACCCAGACAGATTTGCCTTCACTTTTTTTTGGTCACAGAATAAGAATTTTAAGGATGATTTTCCTTTCAGTGAGGTCATCCTGGAGGCAGGTTTAGCAGCTTCCATCACAGCTGTGAGTAGGTGCCTATGGCCACTGCCCTATCTCCTTTTTCCTTTCACTATCAAGAAAAATTAGACTAGTCTACATTTTGCTTATTTGTTTTGAGACAGCATCTCCATGTCACATATGCTGGCCTGGAACTCACAATATAGCACAGGCTGGCCTCGAACTCGTGATCCTCCTGCTTCAGCTTCTCTAGTGCTGGAATTACAGGTGCATACCATCATGCTTGGCTTCCAAAGGAGTATCAAATAAAAGAACTTCACCATGGGGCTGGAGAGATGGCTCAGTAGTTAAGAGCACTGACTGCTCTTCCAGAGGTCCTGAGTTCAATTCCCAGCAACCACATGGTGGCTCACAACCATCTGTAGTGGGATCTGAGATAATAAATCTTTAAAAAAAACAAAACAACAACAAAAAACTTCAGCCTATGGTCACTAATATGTGTTTGTTGTAAATTAATATCTGTGCTCCTCAATTTCCTTTCAGGCTTTATACAGGGGTAACCTTTCCATATTCAGTGGCACAGATTATATGTGTATATACATGTGTGTGTACATGAAGAGACTGGATGTTAAATTATAGCAAAACAATGATCAGAATACAATAACTAAGTACAGGGCTAGGGTAGAAAGCTGTGGTAAAAGGCAAGCTTAGCACAGGGAGGATCTTTCTTTCGCCACATTCTTGTTCACACCAGAATTCCAGCAAAGGGGGAAAGAAGTCATATGCTGTCAGGTAGCATTTATAGCCACAAGGCCCACAAACTCATTTGACACATGACAACACCACACTAAGCATTAGTGTGGTTGACATGGGGAGGCCCTCTGTGGTTGAGAGTTCCTCCCCGAGCCTGAGAAGCTGAGGAGAGTACAGCATGCTTGTGAGCCACTGCAGGGGGAGGCAGGGCAGATCTGACGGGGGGGGGGGGGGGGGGGGGGGGGGGGGGGGGGGGGGGGGGAAGGAGCCAGACCAGCAGTGTGTCCAGAGGCTTGAGCTCCAATTTGGATCCCACTGACTTTCCATGCCCTCCTAGTTAAACAATGCAAGAATTTGATTTCCATAAGGTTTTTTGGTGGTGATGGAGAGATGGCTCAATCATTAAGATCAGTACACTATTCTCCTAGTGGGGCCTGCATTCAGTTCCCAGCAACCTTGTCATGTAGCTCAGAATCACCTTTAACTCCAACTTCAGGGGAACCCAATGCCTCTGACCTCTGTAGACACCTACACTCACATGGACATACCCACATACAGGTACACACATGCGTGCATAATGCCTCTGACCTCCGTGGGTATCCACACTCACATGTGTTACCTCTCCCTTCCCCTCAGCCATCGGACTTCTGGCAGTCTCTGCTTGGAGGCTACCACCTGGGGAGCTGGGACAAATGCTCTCTGCAGACTGTCAGTTCATCTTTGAAGAAGCCTCCTGAGCATGCCCACCGCCTGGGCACGCCCACCACCTGAGCACGCCCACCGCCTGAAGATCTTCCGAACCTGGGGACTTTGGCACCTGAACCTTTTTTGCAGTGTTTATGTTATGCAAATATCATGTAATCTAGAGATTTGGTTTTGGTTTCTCCTGTGACTATAAAAACCCTGGCTTATCTAAGTAAAGTGAAGTCTTGATTGGGCTATTTCAACTTGACTTCATGATTTCTCTCTGCATTTCGAATCCTCTCTTTCAGGTCCTTTGTTCCCTCCTCTGAGAGAACCCAGTTCATGAAACTGCAGGCAGTTTCACACATGAACATACTTATTGTTATGGTTTGTATATGTTTGGCCCAGGGAGTGGCACTATTTGGAAGTGTAACCTTGTTGGAGTAGGTGTGTCACTGTGAGCTTGGCTTTAATACCTTAGTCTTAGCTGCCTGGAAGCCAGTGTTCTGCTAGCAGCCTTCGGATGAAGATGTAGAACTCTCAGCTCTGCCTACATCATGCCTGCCTAGAAGCTGCCATGCTCCCACCTTGATGATAATGGAGTGAACATCTGAACCTGTAAGCCAGTCCCAATTAAATGTTGTCCTTTATAAAGCTTGTTTTAGTCATGATGTCTTTTCAAAGCAGTAAAATCCTAAGACACCTACCTACAGGTACACACATGCATACATAATGCCTCTGACCTCCTTGGGCACCCACACTCACATGGACATACCATTGTACCCACATATGCATACATAACTAAAAGCAATAAAAAACTTTTTGAAAAAGGTTGCTGATTAATATAGGAAATGTACTCTATTGTTTTGAG
Organism: Mastomys coucha; assembly: GCF_008632895.1. NCBI lineage: Eukaryota > Metazoa > Chordata > Mammalia > Rodentia > Muridae > Mastomys > Mastomys coucha. The sequence continues at coordinate 27,512,380 of NW_022196894.1, read as the reverse complement.
AAGTAATAAAAAGACTATTAATATCCCGTGCTATACCGGGCACTGGTGGACCATAAGTCTCCAACAGGGTGTTCTCAATTCCGAGGTCTCTAGCCTGGTAGTGGTGGTGCACACCTTTAATCCCAGCACTTGGGAGGCAGAGGCAGGCCAATCTCTGAGTTCGAGGACAGCCTGGTCTACAGAGTGAGTTCCGGGACAGACAGGGCTACACAGAGAAACCCTCTCTCAAAACAAAAACAAAAACAAAAACAAACAAAAAAAAAACAAAACAAAAAACCCCACATAGATTCTTAATCATCCTGTTTGTCAGCCTCCTCTCTCTTGTCTCTGCAACTCTTAGCTCCACCTCCCTTTCCCCCACCCAATCACAGGCCTCCTGCTGCACTAATATTTTAATTGGACAGGGAAAATCCTGCCACACTCTATACCACCCCCCCATTATTTGTATATGTATGATATGTATCAGTTAACACTAACTGTAGGGAATTTGTGCCTGATTGGAAAATCAAACTGTAATTTATGATGTTTCCAGGATCTAACTCATTTATTTTTATTTTTATTATTATTATTATTATTATTATTATTATTATTATTATTATTATTGGTTTTTTTAGACAGGGTTTCTCTGTGTATCCCTGGCTGTCCTGGAACTCACTCTGTAGACCAAGCTGGCCTTGAACTCAGAGATCAGCCTGCCTCTGCCTCCTAAGTGCTGGGATTAAAGGCGTGCGCCACCACTGCCCAGCTAACTAATTATTTTTTTTATACATTATTGCTGTTATTTTATTTTATTCACTTGGGTGTTTTTCCTGCATATATGTTTATTTTAACATGTGCAACAGTGCCCAGTAGGGCCAGAAGGGGAAATGAGACCCTTAATATTGCAATGACAGTTATGAGAAGCCATGTGGGACTAGGAATTGAACCCAAGTCCTCTGGAAGAGCAGCCAGTTCTCTTAACCCCAGCCCCCTAGATAATAATTTTTAACAAGAACCTTTAGAACGTAGCAGAGTTTGCACTGGGGACACAGCCTGTTTCACTTAGAGAGAATGGAAGGCCACTGTGCTCCTTGTGGAACTCTGTAGAAATACTCCAAGCATCCCCTGGGCCTGGCTTCTCCTTGAGAGAAAAGGGTTAAAGTAGCTGCAATCCATATTAGGGCCAGCTATATAGAGCACTTGGAACATTTCCATGCACTTCATGCCTTCCGCAGAGGAAAGGAGCATGTGGTAGGCGCATGCGTCCTCAAATATACGGCTTCACTTTCCTTCTCTACATTTGTCAGGCTATATCCAGCTCAATAAACAGATTCAGTAGGTGCTGTGAAATTCTACGGGTATCAAGAGAGAAAAAAACGATCCTCTTAAACTGCCCCAGACAATACTAAGTACATTAAAGACAAGGAAGGGAGGATGAAGGGCAGGGAGAAGAGTAGAGACGGGGTAAGGGAGGAAGCAAGGGTGAGCCTGACACTGACAGACAAAAAGAGACATGCACTGAGCATCAGGGAGCAGCAGAGAGGATAATGGAACGGGGCGCAGGGTTGTATGCCACCAGTGTTGGCTTTGTGCGCACCACGCTGAAGAACCATGCATACCTGCTAAACCTCTCTTAAGAAAACCAGCATTCATCTCTTTGGAGTGGAAGGCTATTTCAATATTTTAAGCTGAGTGAAGATAAAATGAGAGAGCTTTTGCCAAGGGGAGGCTGAGGCAGCCATTTCCTGGAGAAGAGGGACAAAGGCATGTTTGAAACCTGCTGCTCTGAAGAAGACTTGCAAAAGTAAGACAGCTCCCCTCAGGCAAGTCTGAATACCCTGCTACATAGTCTCTACCCTGGAGAATATGCTCCTTTGTGAATAATGTAGCCAGTCAAGTAAGAATTCATAATACAACATCACTACCAGTAATCTTCAGTCGCTACTCCTGTCTTATCAATACATCAAGTCAGGTTCTCTATGAAGGGTGGGTCCAATCATCAGGTACATGTTCCCTGTCCAGTCTCTTTAGTCTCCTTCACTCAGAATGGTTTTTCAGATTTCCCTAGGCTCCTGTAACTTTGGTTCTTTGACTACTGCATATGGATTTTATGCAAATGTTCCTCAGTTTGAATTTGACTGATGTTCCCTCCTGACTGGATGTAGGTCATTCATCTTGGGGGAGAGGACCACAGTGGCACTATAGTGTCCTTGTTATGTCTGCAAAGGGAGTGAGTGGTTTCAGTGTGACCCATTCCTTACGGGGGTTATTCATTCTGACCATACCCTTAAGATGGTGTTAGTAGAGATGTTTCAGTATGAAATCACTACTTTTTTCTGTGAAGTTTGTAAGAATTTGGGGGATGGAGGTGTTCTGAAACTGTGCACATTTTGGGTTACTAATTAAATTTTCACTGACTAGCTTCCCTGCTTGCAGATGCTCTGGGTTGAAATAACTATTTCTGTACTAGTAACTGAATGATGGTTCTTATTTGTGAATTGGAAATTTACTGTAAGAAAAACTTTCTCTCCTCTCCTCTCCTCTCCTCTCCTCTCCTCTCCTCTCCTTTCCTCTCCTCTCCTCTCCTCTCCTCTCCTTTTTTCTCTACTCTTCTTTTCTTTTCTTTTTTTTCTTTTCTTTTCTCTTCTTTTCTTGTTTTCTGTCCTCATGCACACTAGCATGGGCCTGCATGCCTATTTTACTCAGTGACTACAATGTATTATTATCATGGTTATAATCTACTGTTATCCCAACCCGCTAATGTCATTGCTTATTTTGATAGGATTGTCTATGATTTGATTGGTGGATACCTTTTTGAGTCACTTTTTTTTTTTTTTTTTTGGTCTTTTGACTCTGTACCACTTAAGCTGCGAGTCTTTAGGGTGACGCTCTGCTGAGTTTAGTAGATTAGGGGTTCTTTACAAAGTCTGAGGACCTATGCTACCAGCTCCTTAGCTTCCTTCATTCCTAGTTGTATCTCCTTGAGGGAGTGGTCCTTCTGTTGCAGGCTTAAAATAGAGGTAATTACTGCCTACAACCATCTGGAGCGGCTGTTGTGAAATTCAGTCTGAGGGAAGTGGAGATTAGAATATACTTAATTCTCATTCCTAGAAACTTCTAGAATTGTTGCATGCACTGATGTTTCATGGTGGCTTAGTCGGTTGAGGAGGTATGATTTGGACCATCGGTGTACTTATTGTGTTAGTAGCCTGAGTTTATTTCCATCCAGTGAGTGTGTTCTTCAGTGGCTCCTTCAAGTCCTGGTGTCTGGGGCAGTGAATGGCCGGAATGTTTTCTGCAGAAGTGCCTGGAAGGTGCAGAGCTCAACACAGCCAAGTCATTTCCTGGGAGGGTGAATCCCAATCCCCCTGGCTCTGGAGAGACTGATATCTGCTTAACTTTCCTCCCTTGCAAAGCGTCATCGGCAGCTGGCTCTGAGCCTGACAAACAGATAAAGGAAGGTGTGGGAAGGCACAGGACTCCCAACCGTGTCAAGGAAGTATGCAGAGGCAAGAATTCAGTCAGGAATGTCCCCTGTGGCTTCCCAGGTGCAGGTGGCAGGTAGACGGAAGAAGGACACTCAGTGTCAAACTCTGCAATCTGGCTTTCCCCATCTTGATTTTTCAAGCCTTGAAGCAGTTTATGGCTGCAGTGCCTGGCCTAGTGCACCCTGCGGCACCCTCACCTCTTCCCTCTCTCACAGCTAATGCCTTGGCTCCTTTTGCTCTCAGAGCCCCAGCTTTGCCTACCTACTGGCCTTACCTGCTCACTGTCCTTCATGTGCAAGCTTCCCCCGGACCTGCCCAACCCAAGACTTAAAAGGTAAGCTTGAAATTAATGAAAACGTGAACTAAATTCATCAAAAGGACGCATGATGTGAATCTTACTGATGAAGAAAAAACAAACAACTTATTTCCTTAGAAAATAATCCATGGTTAGCTGTTCCTAGATTTCTATGATGATTATTGAAAACATTGTAGAAAAAAATTAGAAGCAAACAATTCACATGCAACTACATTCAGGAACAATATTTCTAAAAACAAAAATAAAAAACAAAAACAAAAAAAAAACCCATGAAAATGTTAAGAATAAAAATCTGGGCATGTCAGCCCTCAGGAGGCAGAGGTAGGTGGATCTCTGAGTTTGAGGCTAGCCCAATCTACAAAGGGAGTTCCATGACAGCAAGAGCTACACAGAGAAAAACAACAACAACAACAAAACCCAAAACCCCCAAATCAAGCAAACAGAAAAGATATTGGGTGTGAGCGTGCATCTTGAGGTGTTTAAAATGACATAGCAGCTGGCAAGCTGGCTCAGTAGCTGAAAGAGACTGCCGCCCACTCTAAGGACATGAGTGCAATCCCCAGCACCCACATGATAGATGAGAGAACTGACTCACAGTATCCTCTGACCTCTACACAATATACTAAATTAATGTGATTTTTTTAAATTATCAAAACAACACAGAGGGCTGGAGAGTTGGCTCAGTGGTTAAGAGTACTGGCTGCTTTTCCAGAGGACAAGGGTTCAATTACTGGCACCCACATGGCAGCTCATAACTGTCTATAACTCCAGTTCCAGGGACTCTGGCACCTTCATAGATGTGCATGCAAGCAAAACACCAATGCATATAAAATAAAATATATCTTAAAAAAAAAGAAAAGAAAACCATTAAAAAATTTTTAAGAGGGGGTGAAGGGGCTGGAGAAATGGTGGCTCAGCATGTCCTACATGCTAAGAGCATTTGTTGTTCTTCCAGAGTACCAAGATTCAATTCCCAGCACCCACATGACAGCTTATTACCATATATATAACTCCAGTTCCAGAGGACCCTATGTCCTCTTCTGATCTCTTTGGGCACTAGGAGTGTGCATGAGGCATAAACACACATGCAGAGAAAACACCCCTACCCATAAACAAATAAACAAACAAAACAGAAACAAAAGCCCCGGCATGGAACCTGACTTGGGGGTACACATTTACAACTCTATTAGTCAAGCAAGGGGTTGAAGCACGGAGATGTCAAGTTTCAGTCCAACCTGGACAACATAGTTATTTCAAAGTCAGGCTGGGCTATGGAATAAAGCCCTTCTTCAAAATAAGATGAAAAGCACAAAACGAAAAGATGCACATTGTGGGTTTCTCCACTCAGGCTTTCAAGTGATTTCATGAACCCAGCTATACGTGCATGGTTAAGTTCATATCCCATAGGGCAAAACTAAAGAGGCCAGATATCACAGTTCTGCAGAGAAGTAAGAGCTTTGTACTGAACTGAAGCTGGAGGTTCAGTCCCTCAATGGTCCCCTGTACAAAGAATCAATTACCAAACAAGCAAACAAAATCCCCTGGCTCTCATACTCCTCTAGACCCACCCTGCCCCCGACCCACAGGATGGGCAGACCTCAGGATCTCTCTCCACCCTAGGTCTGAGGCCGTGCACCTCCCTGAGCTTGGATTCCAGGTGTTATTTATTTAGAACGTTACTTTCTACACAGTCCATAATCAAGGACTCGGCCTCTCTCATGCCTGGTGTCTCCTCTGAGAGGAAGCAGGCCAGTCAGGTTTTGTGAGTTAGCATCCCCCACCCGGTCAAAAACCGTAATTGAGGCCCTGCCCTGGGGACCAGCTAGAGAGAAAGGCAGGCTTCCTTCCCAGTCCATTAGTGTGCCGGTCAGTAGCCTCTACCTTTGAGAATTCTATCCAAGAGAGAACAGGAGGAAAAGGTATTTTGGTGAGGCGGGGTGTTAATTTTCCAGGGTTACTCAAACAAATTACTATGATCCAGGCAGCTCAGCCCAACAGAACTTTATTCTGAAACAGTTCCACAATCCAGAAGTCTGAAGCTAATTGTTCGTAGGGTCACAGATTCTCTCCAAGGTCTGCCACAGAGAACCCTCTTTTGAGTCTTGGAGTTCTGCTGGCTGTAGAGTCGCTTGGTCTCATGACAGAATTATTCCATCCTCGCCTCTGACATCAGTTTTTCTCTTCTAAGAGCACTGGTCACTGGGGCTAGGCTGCATCCTATCCAGGATGATCTCATTAGGACAGCTTTTTAACTTAATTACATGTGCAAGTACCATTTTCAAATAAAAGCCTACTTGTATGTCCTTGGACATATCTTTCTTAGAGGCTACCATTTAATCCACAACACATGGCATGATTGGGCCCCTTGGCCTTCCCCTGAGTTCTAGAGGGCCCTGGTGATAGTGGTTACAGGGGGACCCAATTGACAGTGTCAGCAAGAGGAGTGGAGGCTTCAAGGAGATGTAGGAAGAGTCTACATGACCCTGCTGACTTCCACTCAGCCTAGAATCTGTAACTCCACAAGTTAGTGAGGGCCGCTCTGGACATCCACATTTCTCTTCTTTCCAGAGATGAAGATGGATTGGTACATTAGGTTTGGCTCTGCTGTAGGGAGAAGTAGGTCTCTAAATCCCCAGGTTTATAATACTGAGAAGGCTTTCTCGCCTGAGGCCCTACCGGTTGACTACACCCTGGCTCTAGGTCACCTTCACCGTATGGCCTGGCTGATGGAGAGGTGGATCTGGGGATAGGGCTGACCTGGAGGCAGGAAGAAGGGCTCTATCTTAGGTTTTCCATTGCTGGGAAAACACCATGACCAAAAGCAACCTGAGGAGGAAAGTGTTTATTTCCCTTTACAATTTATAATCGATCGCTGAAAGAAGTCAGGGCAGGAACCTGGAGGCAGGAGCTGGTGCAGAGGCCAGGGAGGAGTGCTGCTTACTGGTTTGTTCTGTTTGCTTCTATACACACCTCAGGACCTCTGCCACAGTGGGATGACCTTTCCACATCAATCAGAAAATGTCCCATAGGCCTTGTGTCAAGTTATCAAAACGAGCTAACAAACAAGCACATACTCTCAATATGGCCTGCACAGGGACTGTGGGGAGATGGCCTGCTGAGATGTTGTCTGGCTCCCCTTGCTGCTTGCTCTCCCAGATGTGTTGGGCGAGGTTCCAGTCCTGTGCTGTCTGCATGTTTTGACTGTACCCCTGGCTTACTCCTTGTTTGCTCTAGTCCCATGGAACGTGTCTCCTAGGAAGGAAAACAACTGAGTTATAGTTCCGTGCTGCCTATCTGCAGGGCTGCTTTTGGGGGGGTGGGAGGAGGTAGTGGTGGTGCTGTTTTCCAAACAACGCCTCAAATGGATACCTAAATCAATCATTTTCACAGCATCCTCCATCGACTTACAGAGGCTTTTAGGCGTAGTCAAGGCCTTTCCTCAGTTGCTTGAAGCCAATTAAGTCTAAAGGACCCTGGAGAGAGGCCAGTTCAGTTTCTTTTCCTCTACAAAGAGGACCCTGTGAAGTCTCTACATTGTAAGGAAAATGACATGGGTTGTGTGTCTGGTGCACATGTACCTTTCTGGAGCTAGGTACCCACTTCTCATGTCAGAGTCCCAAAGGCTTTATAAACTCCAGAAGATTAAGGACCAGAGTGTCTAACCTAATCTCTTCATTTAACTGTTGACACCAGCACTGAGGTATGGTTCCTCGTGCCAAACGGATTGATCTTATTTAATACAACTCCATCCAAAGCTTTGTCCCTGAATCTTTCTCTCAGTAAGCTAATTTCTCTACCGTTACAATCTACTCTAGGAGAGAAGAGGATGCTTGGGCAAGTTACACGGCCTTTTAAAGCCACAGGGGTATCGTTTGGTGCATTCCTGCCCCGGCAATTATTACCTTCTGAGAGCCTGCTGAGCTGCCTCCTGCTTTCCCTTTGGTCTCCGTGGGGACTCGTTATGTTTCCAGCAGGCAAGTATGAAATCGTATAGTGCTGGCTTACCAGAAGGGTTTGCTACGGGAATTTCACAGACAGAACTGCTTCTCTGAAAGGAATTTACATCCCGTGCAGCAGAATAGGGAATGGTTGTGGCAGATGATGGTAATAGGAATTGTATTAATATTACATGCCTGCTAGGCAGAGAACCAATGGGTTCTAATAGCACAGATCTATATCAGCACCCCCACCACATGAAGTCTGGTTGGGGGGGAGGGCAGTGGTATTTCCTCTTTACAGATTAGGAAAACACAGGCTCAGCATTTTCCTATCCTCCAGAGCAGGAATCCTTTATTGTTATTATCATTGTTATTATTATGATTATTCCATGTGCACTGGTGTTTTGCCTACACGTATTTCTGTGTGAGCGTGTGAGTTACAGACAGTTGTGAGCTGCTATGTGTAGGCTGGGAGTTGAACCCTGGTCCTCTGGAAGACCAGCCGGTGCTCTTAACCACTGAGCCATCTCTCCCGTCCCCAGAGCAGGAATTCTTAACAAGATCCCTAAGGCTTCAGGTGTCAGGATTCCTGAGGAGATCTGCTAAGGCAGGTAGGTCATTGATTTGGGTGCAGGGTGAGTGTGACTTTCCTCTACAGAGTTCTGTGACTGTCAAAGATTCTGAGCCACTATGGTGGTGCTCCTATTCTTGTAATTAGTAATACTAGTTAGTAAGTGTTAAGGTTTGGATATGAATCTCCCGGCCCCCATGGCTTATGTGTGGAAAGCTTGCTACCCAGCCTGGTGGGCTTAGTCATTTGAGAATTTATTGAATCCTGAGGCCTTTGACTAACAAGTGGACTAATCCATACTTGATGGATTCATACTATGATGGCATTATTGGGAGGTACAGCCTCATTGGAGGAAGCACGTGCCCTGGAAAGAGATACCATTGCCCTAACTGGAAGAGTTTCCATTTGCTCCCTTATGCCCATCATGTGAGCAGCCTTTCCTTCCCTGTGCCTTCCAACCATGATGCTTCTGCCTTGGCATGAGCTTAAAGCCATGTAGTCAGCTGACCATCGTCTGAAATCCCTGAAACCAAACCAAACAACCCAACAAAAATAAGATGAAAACTTTCCTCCTTATAAGTCGTTTCTGTCCTGCATCTTACCATAGTGTTGAAACAGCTAACACAGCAAGTGGGTCCCTGTTGATGTTCAAGCCTACATTTTGATGTGTTTTCTCAGATTGCCAACCTTTATGATACTAGGCAAAATCAGATGCAAGAACAATTTTTGGAAAAAAATAACCTGTTCACATGTTTCCTTACCTATCTCTGTTCTGGAAAGTTGAAAGTCATGCTTCATCTCAAATACTCCTCCCCACTCCCATGTACAGCAGAGTCACTGTAATGCAGAATGGGAAGAAACCGCTAAAGTTTTCCAGCTACACAGAGAGAGAAACTGAGGCCCAGAGAGTGGCTCGTGTCCAGATGCTAAGCCAGTGACCGAGTCCTGCCTAGGGCTGTTCCTTATTAGGGACTCAACTCCGACTATGGTTGGAACCTCTTGCCAATATTTCTCAACAAATGGCAGTACAATGTGACTCATTTTTGACATTATGCAAATGAAGGAAACAAGACTGAGTGCCCTTCTGTCCAGAGAGCAGGAAATGAAGGCTGTCTGGGGCCGCATGTTCCCAGAGACATACAGTGTCACCAATGGGGTCTGGAAGAACCAGGCCTTTGTTCACAGTTCACTGAGTTCCTCTCCTCAGCCATGACTAGCAGGATTGGCACCCAACCCATTCTTCCAGAATCAGCCAGAGGACACTTAGGTTGTCCTCTGGCACCAGAGACTCCCCCCACTCCAACTCTGTCCCCACTGAAGGGCAGCATTAGCGCTCTCTGGAATAGATGTTTCAAACCAATTGGTTCCTCCCTCCCATAGGAAGCAAAGACATTTGCCACAACGGAGCTCATATTTTTGCTCAGAGAAGTGCTGAGTTGAAGCTGTTAGAGTTTATTGGCTTTTATATTTTAGCTCCACCCCTCCCCTGCCCCACAGGATAACAGCAGTTCCTGTGAGGGACAGTCTTGTGCTCACCTCAAGCAGAGATAGGTTATGGAGAAAACAGTGTTTTTCATCAGAGTTAACTATGGTGAGACAGCCCAGAAATGAAAGAGTTTATAAGAATGATGGAGTTTTCCAGAGACTAGGCAAGCTGGAGGAGCTATCAGAGAGCAAGAGACACATGAGGAAACCCTGGCCCAGAGAGAAGCAAAGGCTGGGAGGCCACAGAACCAGATGGCTGCAGCTGGACCAGAGAGACTGAAAATTGGGCATTAGTGCTGAGCTGGCACACACTGTGCCAAACACCTGTCTTTCTAGACGACTTCATACTCCTGATACAGACCACAAGCTTGTTTTCAAGAGGTGCTATTGGTTAATGTTGAGACCCACCAAGAAAAAAAAATGCCAAAAACTGGGGGCTGGAGAGAGGGCTTAGTACTTGAAAGCTCATACTGCTCTTGCAGAGGGCCTGAGTTTGGTTCCCAGCACCCACAGAGGCAGCTCATAACCATCTATAGCTCCCGCTTCGGGGGAGCTGATGCCTTGGCCTGGTACACCAGCACTCGGGTGCACATATATACACGCATTCAGGCATGCACGTGCATAATTTAAAATAAAAAATAAAGTTAAAAACATTTTTAAGGGTTGAGGGATAAAAGAGGTTGAATAGCTTATCAGGAGCCTTTGAACACATTCTCCAGGGGCGGGGGACTGGGTGGGAAGGCCCCCTTTCCTTCCCTGTCCATCAGAATCTTCACTGTTCCTCTGCCTGAGTCAACCGGACATAGGCCAGCCAGCCTGGCACTCTGCGCTTCTCCTATGGCTTGACTGTAACCGGCTATCCAAGCAGAAGGGGCCACTTCTCTTGATCACCTGCCATCAGAGACTTTCAAGCCTTTCCTCGCCCCTCCCTTCCCGGCTCCAGCCCGGGTGTTGTGCAAGAGCCAGAGGAATTTGTGATAATGGAGCCACATGCCCAGGCTCAACCCAGGCCCAAGGAACTTGACCTGAAGCAGGAGGGTAAGCAAGAACACTCCTAGCTCCCAGGCCAAAAGGGTGGCCGTCAGCCACAAGGAAACTCCTAGTCCTTCTGAATGCTGCCAAGGAGGGGGAGGCTCACCTTCTTATTTATAGCATTGCGATTGCAGGGGGCGGGATGGGGGGAAGCTCGGATCCCTCTTGAGCTTGGCGCATGATTCATATCACCCCCCCCCCTCCCGAGCTGCTGGCCGAGGCAGGGCGTGCGCTCAGGCAGCCTCCGGCCAGCCGTACACTCGGGCCCGCTCGTTTATTTATGGTGCTTTATCAGGGGCTGTGCACCGCGGCGATAAAGTTTATGAAAAGAGGCGGCGTCTCCGGCGGCGGGCTGGGCCCCGGCGCTCCTTTCCCACACTGATTAGGATCAGCCGGGACTTTGGAAGCGGCAGTTAAGGATCAGGGTGCCGGGAGCTGGCTCGCCTTCCTGCCGCGCCCAGCCTGGCCGGCTGCTGGCCCGCGTGGGTGGGAGGTGCGCGCTGTGACCCGGCACGGGGCGGGCGCAGGGCAGCCTGAAAAATCCAGCGCCCAGATCCCAGCTGAAGCCGTTGAAAGGGGCTCAGGAGCCGTATCTCTTCTGAATGTGGCAATTCCGATCCCGTGGGTTTTTTTGTTTTATTTTTTTGTTTTGTTTTGTTTTGTTTTTTTTCCTTTTCCACTCTCCCGGTGCATTTGGGACCATCCCTTCCGAAGACTAGAGTCTCTGCAGTAAGAATACCTTTAATCGCTTGCAGTGATAAATTCAGGATTACTAGCTCCAGTCTGGGGCCTCTCAAAGTCGCAAAGGTTGGATTACAGAGTAACCGCAGCCTACGGTTATAAGGCTCCAAAAGCCGGCATCGAGGCTGGCGCTTGCCTTGGTCTTACTGACTTCCTTAATTTGTGGTGACCTCAGGGAGGTGACACTCCTAGCCAGAACATTTCACCAAGTGATATAAAATGACTCAGAAGGGCAGTGGCTGAACTTCAGTTGGACCTTAGAGACAGGAAGTGCGGCGCGGTGGTAGAGTCCTGGCTCAGGGTTTGATTTCCCTGTATTCCACACCACACACAAATAACCTGAATAAACAGAATCAGAGCCCACTCACTAAACGTCTGGATTTCCCTACCTTTGTAGTATTGAGAACGATGAGCAGGACGATTATCCTGCCTGAGAAGGTCACTGAGGTGCTATGGTCTTGAAAACGGGGTGGGAGGTGGGGGGTGGGGATGTCATGTGTCTTCATTGTGCCTGACTGGTTTAGAATCACCTTGGAGATAAGATGGCTGGGGCTTGTGAGGACGCTTCCAGGGAGGCTTAAGAGGGAAGACCCACCCTGAACTTGAGCAGCACCTTCCTATGGTCCGGGGGCCTGAACTGAATATGAAGAAGAAGCAAGCTAAAAACACTAGCGTTCATCTTTGTTCCTTAAGTGAGCCGCGAGGTGATCCTCCTCAGACTCCCATTGCGGTGACTTCCATGTTCCGATGACATCCCTCCAAAGCACGAGCCAGAGTGAACCTTGCTTCCTTAAGCTGCTTTTGCTAGGTATTGCATCACGGCACAGAGAAATAAATGTAACTAACACAAGTAGATGCTCGCTTTACACCGCGGTGGAAAGGTAGGCGTTTCAGACAGAACAAGCCCTTCGTAAAACTCACTCTCAGGGGCAAGCTATGTTCACCTTCTGCTTCTCTAAGGAGTGGGAGGGCAGAAGGCCAGCAACTCTGAATTCTGTGATGATGGGGTTACCTTCATCGACTACTTCCTTGATCTGGAGCGGTCTGCTTGCAGCTACTGAAATCCCGCCACCTCAGATGTCTAACAACCATCTGATCTCTCCCTCTGATCCTTCCCAGACTCAGTCTTTATCTCCCTAAAAATCAATCCTCATACCAAAAGCCTCCCTCATACCAAACATGCCTCTGCCTCAGGGCCCTTTGGAGTTGGGCTCCACGAGGCTGTATTACTAGACTGCCCTGGCAAAGTCCTCTCCTTCATACTTGCTTTGACCCAGGCCCAGCTTGCTATTGTACACACCAGAGGCGTTTGGTAATTGTGGTTGGTGAATACATAGGTATGTGTGTTGTGGGGGGAGGACATCTCATCTTACAGGTGTCTTATTTGTCCCTTCGTGGGTTTCAAGGCTAGGCAGGCTAAAAATGGTCACCTGTGTCCCTACCAGGGAAAGCCTAGACCACTATGCCAAGAGAACACAAAAGACTAGAACAGGCCTAGCAACCAGGCTGCCTGAGCCTAAGTAACCCAAGCTGTTAGCCAGCCCTTAAAATTCTCCAGACAAGAAGCAGGATTAGTCCCAGGGCCTGGACCTAGAGACGAGTCAACAAACGGAAGTCATGTTGCCCTAGTTATGGGGGAGAGCATTGTGAGGGCTGAGCGCCAGGCCAGTCATTGCACAATCCATTTTGAGCACAGCAAGCCAGTCCATGGAGCCAGGGCATGCTGGACATTTGATCCTACCAGGTACAGCATCAGCAAAAGGCACTTTCTAGGCCCGTTGCTTAGGGTTGTATCTGGTTCTTTGTTTTAATGTTTTTTAAAACTAGATTTTTTTTGAAGATTAATCGGAAGAGTAATATATAAATATACTTTCCAAAGTAGAATTAGGGGCTGGAGAGGTGGCTCAGCAGTTAAGAGCACTGGCTGCTCTTCCAGAGGATCGGGGATTAATTCTCAGTACCCACATGGTGGCTCATTATTGTCTGTAAATCTAGTTTCAGGGCATCTTGATGCTTTCTCTTGATTCCTGTGACTATCAGGCATGAACAAGGTGCACAGACAAACACGCAGACAAAAGATTCATAAAATAAAAAAGAGGAGTCCGTTTTGATTTAATAGGAGTCAAACTCAAAACAAAACAAAATAAAATAATCCAGTACTTGGGAGGCAGAGGCAGGCCTCATGATCACTATGAGTTCAAGGACAGTTTGGTTGGTCTACATTGTAGCAAGTTCTGGGTCAACCAGGACTACAGAGTGAGATCCTGTCTCAAACATTGAGCCAAAACGGTCATACAAAGAAAATTCTATGCCCAGTCATATACTGCTTAATTAATTATCTTCCTCCAAGGTACAAGTTCTCATCATTGAGAACCTCTTCAGAGCTTGGAATGAAGCTTAGTTGGTAGGCAACCCTAGGCTATGTGAGACACCTTTCTCTCTCCCTCCCGCCCTCTGTCCCTCTCCCCTCCCCCCTCTCTACCATAATACTTTCTTTTTTAAAAAGATTCAATATTTTTTATTTTTATGATGATCCTAAAGGTTGTTACGAAGTTGATTCATTTGTGAGCAATGTTTAAATGGTGAGCTGGAGATGAGGATTACAGTCCATGGGTTTTGAGAATCATAGATCTAGTCTTTCATGTTCTGAATGATGTTAGGAACTAAGACAGCACAGGTCACTAGGCTCTGCACCCTCTTCCTTACTACATAGACAAGGCAGGTGTGAAGCAAGGGCAGTTGAAGAAAGATCCAAGGAGAAGTCACAGTTGGCCACAGCTTGGTGGGGAGGTGCTCACTGAAGTATTTATAAATGTTCTGTGGTTATCCTGCTATGTTACATTTGGGGGGAAGAGGAGTCATAGAGATGAGCAGCAGAACCAGAGTGCCCTCAGGCAAGATCAAGTAGAGGCCACTCTGTCCAGCCTCTGTGCAACTGCCATCATTTAGTCTAGAGATGGAAAGGCTACCAAGAGATTGAATGTGAGGCCCAAACCAAAGTAAGCTCATTTTTCTTAGGTTCTCAAGTACCAATGACCTTCCAGGGGTACTGTGCCCCACGGCCTTCTTAAAGAAAAGGCTTGCTAGGTAGGCCCAAGCATCCCTGGAGCCCCATCCTATGGGGCTGTCTAGCCACTTGAGACCCTGTGTTTTTCCCCTACTGTGTGATGGTCCATCAGAGCTCCAAGCTCTGTGCTCTGCTTCACATGAGATTTTACGGAGTAGTCTTTCCAATTCTTTCTCATGGTCTCATTGCTCCCAACAGGACTCAGGTAGAAGCCCAAGGCTTGAGTGACTCAAGGATCCCGAAATCAGTTGCACATCTCCAGCATCTAAGACCTTCTTCCTGGATTAACTGGGGCTCCGTCTCCTGTCCCACACACAGCACAGGCTCCTTCCCAGGCAATGGAGGGCCTCTCACACAGCTGTCAGACGGGCTCAGACATGTCAGAACCCAGCTCAAGTTCAGCCTCGGCTCTGGATTTACCCTAGTAATAATCAGCAAATGTTCAGACGTTTTGACAAAAAGATTTTAATGAATTGTTCTACAAGGAAGGCCAAACAGGAGGCTCTGGGAGCAGACTGTGACAGGGAAGGGTTTTAGAAAATGAAGAAAGCTTTCTCTCTTTCCTCCATCCATCCTTTTTAGCTTCTTTCCTTTTCTCTCTCTCCCTCTCCCTTCCTCCCTCCCTCCTCAGCTCCCTCCCTCCCTCCTTCCCTCCTTCCCTCCCTCCCCTCTCTCTTTCTTTCTTTTAGTAGTTCTAGAGATTGAACTGAACCTAAGGTCTCATGCCTGCTAGGTACTGAGTCCCTAGTGTATCTTTTTCCTCCCCCCGACCCGCCCCCACTTTGTTTTTGACACCAGTTCCCACTGAGTTGCCCAGGCTGGCTTTGAACTCACTCTGTAGCCCAGACAGCCCTGAACTTGTGCTCCTCCTGAATCAGCCTCCCAAGTAGCTGGGATTATAGACTTGTGCCACCAGAACGGCCAAAGCATTTCTTATATGAGTGCGATCATAAGGCAAGTTATTAGTGTCTTCCTCGGGTGAAGTCTTGCATTTTCTTGCTATCAGAATGAGTTCAGCCTTTGGGGCTTCTGGAGTGAACTGAGGTACTCCAGTTTTAAAATAGAATATTCCTGGTCCTTTCCTTAATTCAAGCCACATGAGTGTTCCATGGAGGGTTTTTCCACACATTTTTTTTCTTATGTCTTAAACCTTTACACCTGCAGGCAACAAAACTAATGAATAAGCAGTAAACAGATATGAACGAGGAAGGCTGGAAATTACGTTGGCTTGATGCTCTTTTTAAAGAACATGTGTTTGAGGTTTTATGTGGCTGACCCACAATGCAGACATCTTTTCTGTTCATAGTAGGGAGAGAAACAGACCACTGTTTTCAGGTGTTCTTCGTGATTTGGAAAGCACGGTGACTTATTTCTCTGTCACCGGAGAGCACACTTGAATGCTATATTGTAGGCTAGGGGTGGGAGACTGCCTTCCTTCCCCTCATTTCCTAACTCTGCTGTTTGTACCATGGCCTGGGCTGACTCTCCACCACTGCCAGGCTAAAGATAACTTCTCCATCTGGGATATTACCCAACACGTTAAATTTATTCTCAGGGGTGAGTTGGGGCTACCCTGACCTGTGACTCTGGGCAAGCACTAGGGGCACTGGGCTCTAAGGCAATTCGAGAGGTGGAATGGAAAAAGAAGAGGGGATGAAAGATACAGAGAGGGATCACTGAGAAGCTGCCAGAAAGACTTCAGAGAAAGAGGGACACACCCGTGACACACTGTGATTTGAGAATAAGCCTTGTGAGCCTGAAGGATTTGACTGCTCCTGGCAAAGAGCTCTTCGCTGTCAGTTACGATGTTACTGTAACACAACCCCAGATGGAAAAGCCCAGTGTTAATCAGGGCTCAAGAAGTCAGTGGACTTGATGTACAGAATGGGGTATTTAATTTTATGATGTGGCTATGGGTTACATGGGAGACTAATAAAAGAACTCCATAAAATGTGGCTTGCAGCAATGGGGTTCTAGCTTCTGCCAGAGGGGCAGCTCGGCTCAGAAGTGGTTTCAGACCGGAGCTGCTCTCTGGCTGGTATGTGCACATGTGGTCACTCTGGTTCTGAAACGATTGCAACCCTTCTGTGGCCATCATTAAGGAATTACTGCTCTCAGCTTCCCTGAGACCTGCCCTGCTGCCCCAAGCTGCCCAGCCCTCTCCCCAGACAGGCTCAGGAGCCAAACAGTAAAAGCAGAGAGCCTTCAGACCCAACCCTATACACTATGTCTCTAATGCTACCTCCCTCTTGAGAGGCTAATTCCTCTGCAGAAATTTTTGTCTGCCCTTTAAATATCACCGGTTCTACAAAAGCATCTCTTCCTGAGGCTAGGCCTTCCAGATAGATGCCTGTGGGACAGATCAAGGGCACAGGTCCACAAGACTCTCCTGTACTAATTCCACAGCACCTACAGGCTTTCCTGAGGAGTCCTGCAAGGGCACACCCAGTCTTTCCCTTGAATCATACTTGGCAATCTTGAAGGGGAACTGTAATAGACCTAGAGATGACCTAAGGGCAGAGGAACATTTCTGGAAGAAACAGACAACTTTACATAATATTGTCTAACTGACATTGCCATTAGGATACTTGCAAAACTCTGGGCTCTCTCTACAGCCAATACAGTCCTTTCTATGTCACTGTTTCAGGAGACTGACAACTTCTTCTGGGCCACACCTATTGCCACAGAGCATAGCTCCTTAAAAAGGAATCTCCTGTGTGAACCAACAGGGGCCCAAGGTCTCTCAAAGAACCTTGGAGTGTGAGCCCTTCTGTTGAAAGGAAATCTTCCCATGCAGCTTGAACTTCAGCCTCCAGTCTAGATAGAATTATTGCAAGCCCCAGGATGGCCATAACACAGCAGAGCCTTCTATTAACACACGCTGTGTTTTCAAGTGAGCAGAGAATCAAGTTAGCCACCCAGAGTTTGTTGAGCAGCTCCTAAGTAAGTGCCAGGCAACTTAAAGTTGCCTGGTGCTGAAGTCAAAACAGTCAGGAAGTGATTCTGTCCGGAAAGACCACACAGGCCACTTGTGCTATTATTGGATGGTGAGAGGAGACCTAGGGCCTTGGGTGATCATTGCCTCTGAACTTTGTTCCTGGCTTAGCACCATCCTAGGTGGGGTCCTTCCTGGGTGACTCTGGTCTTTTGCCTCCACAGGTTACCGACAGCCCGGTAAGCCCACTGAGAAGATGGGAGCTCATTTTATAGACTCTGGATGGAAATGCCAAGCTTTGCTTAACCATCTCCTCCATTCTGGAAATGTCTATGAGAGTCCAACAGTGTCTATTTCTTGTGTTCTGCTGAGTGAGTAACTGGGCAGAACGATGATTTTGTCTTTTATCTGTAAGAATTATTAAATGATATAGATAAGATTGCAGTGTGGTATTTACCCATGCAGACATGTTTGTTTTGTTTTTGTTTAATTTGCCTGTAGATGTGGGAGACATACACACATAACATATCCATATACACTGCCCTTTCAACCACTTTTTCCCTTATAAACACAATTTTAATTTTAAGTTACATTTATTTATTTATTTATTTACTTAATTTTGTGTGTGTACATGCACAACTATACCACAATATGTATGTGGAGGTCAGAGGACAAACTGGTTCTTTCCTTCTACCTTGTGGGCCCTGAGCTTTTAATTAAGATTGTCATGCTTAGAGGCATACAGCTTTACCCACTTGGCCATCTTACTTTGGCCCATAAACACAATTTGAAAGGAAATCCAATGAGCCCAGGATATTTCTTTAACATTTACAACTTTGAAGATTTTTTTCCCCCAAAGAAATAGAGGAAAACACAAGTTAAGCCATTTCAGTAGTAAATGAGGGATCAGTCAGGGCCAGCAGATCAAGTGTATCCTTTCTATTAAAAAATATTTGGGGGGTTAGGGAGATTGCCTAGGTTTTGCTAACGTGGTAGACTCATTGCCTGATAGTTAGTTCTCCTGGTGGGACCCATGGGGGTAGATCTTAGAGAAGTAAGGGTATGTTAGACTTTCTGTTGCTGTGACAAAATACCTCAGGAAAACTGAAGCGGGGAGATTTACTTTAGCTCAGAGCTACAGAGGTTTGGATCCATAGTTCTGGGTCAGTTGGGTCTGGGCCTGTGATGAGGCAGGGCATCATGGCAACATGTGACAGAACCTACTTACTTTGTGGTAGACAGGAAGCAGAGACAAAGAATAGAATCAAGGAGGAGGCCTAACTGTCAAAGGCAAAGTCACTTCCTCCAGCTAGGTCCCAGCTCCCAAAACAGTGCCAGCTGGAACCAAACATTCCATACACAAGCCCAGGGGAGGGGAGCTGTTTATATTTACACCATTATAGAAGGCTATGCCAGGTTTGATGGAGACCGGACAGAGATGGCTGGGGTGTGGGTTTCTCTGGGTACCAGAAGCTGGAAGGCTTAGAGGATGATGCTTACTGTTGTGAGACCTACGCTTAGCCTTTCACATTCATGGCCCCAGGGGAAAGGTCAGTCAGCATTTGTGCTGGACTACCCTCACCAACTCAGCTGAGAAGAAGCTGGACTTGAAGAGACAGTGGAGCTCCTCATCCTGATGCCTCCACGGGGACTGGAGGGGCCCTGTGTGCTACTACTGCACTGAAGGCCCATGAGGCAATTCCTTCTGTGGTGGTTTGAAAGAGAACAGTCTCCTTGGACTCCTCTGCTTGAATACTTGGTCACCGGTTGGTGGAACTTGTCTGGGAAAGATTTAGGTGACACCTTGATCTTCAGAGGAAGTGTGTCGCTGTGGAGGAGCTTTGAATTTTAAAAGACTCTCACACGGTCCCTAGGGTGCTCTCTGGTTCCTGCTTGCAGATCAAGATGTGAGTTTTCAGAAGTTCTGGTCACCACATCGTCACTCAGCCATCATGGTCTCTAACCCTCTGAAATCATAAGCCCAGTGCTTACTTCTGTAAGTTGTCTTGGTCACGGGCTAGAGAGTTTGCTCAGCGTTTAAGGGCAAAGTGTTGTGAAAGACATAGATTTGATTCCCAGCACCTACATGGAGGCTTTCAACCTCCGCAGGCACTGAGCATGCATGTGGTGCATAGACACACATGCAGGCAAAAACACTCTTTTTTTTTTTTTTTTTCTTCGAGACAGTGTTTCTCTGTATAGCCCTGGCTGTCCTAGAACTCACTCTGTAGACCAGGCTGGCCTCAAACTCAGAAATCCACCTGCCTCTGCCTCCCAAGTGCTAAGATTAAAGGTGTGCACCACCACCGCCCGACAACACTCTTAAATAATAAAAATGAACCTAAAATTTTTAGGTTGTTTTATCACAGGAATAGAAAAGTGACGAAGACACTCCTATACTGACTATAAGACAGTCCTATACTGGCCGGTTCCCCCCTACACCCTACCCCACTGGCTTGTGGAACTTTAGGGCTGAGCCATTACTTTAGGGCAGTAATGTCTCCATAGTGCTATGAAATCTAATGCAGTGAGGGGGTACGTGATGGGCCCATGCCAAGGGGTCCCCCTAAGAAATCACATCATGCAACAGATCCAGTATAAGGCGGTTTATTTGGGGGGAAGGGAAGGGTGTGAGGGCTTGTGAGAAAGGGTAGAGGCAAATGAGTAGACATATAGACAGACAGACAGATAGACATGAACAGAGCCATGTGGGGAAAAGAGGATGGACACAGAGGACAGAAACGGGAAGAGAGAGACTGGCCAGGAACACATGGGGACAGAGAGTGAGCTGAAGTGCTGGGCAGCCCATCCGGTGCACCTGGCTGCAGCAGGCGATGGTGATGCCCTTGCTAAGACCCTGGGAGGAGTCTAGTGGACTCTCACATGGGACTTGTGTTAGGCCAGGAGAGAAGACCACTGAGAAAACAACGCTGCCAGAATATAGTAAAAACACTATCAAAAAAAAAAAATGTAAAAGGCATTCCAGAACTCAGATGCATCCTAAACTAAAATAACCCATTGGGTGAGTTAAAAAGGAGTGTCTTAGAAAACCAAATGTAAAAGTAGCCCAGTCATAGGAACCAAATCAAGAGATCAAAGCCCAGGAAATTGGATAGGGGACCTAAGATGGCCATATGGAGTTGCAGAAGAAAGAGAAATAGGAACAGGTGAGGAGGAATAAACGGGGAGTGGGGATAATTTCTCTCTCTTAGAGACTTGGGCCAGATGTTTGGTACTGTGTTTAGCATTTACTTGTTGAGGCAGAGACTCCCTCTATAGTCCAAGCTGACCTTGAACTCACCATGTAGCCCAGGCTGACCCCCAACATTGCTCCTGCTCTAGCTCCCTGGATACTGGCATCACCATGCTAGATGGGCCTGAGACTTGAAAGGCTCAATGAAAGCCATGCCTTCAAACTTGCTCAGGACATTGTTGAACATTAGGTGAGAAAAGAAGCTCATGGATCCTTCCATATCAAGGAAAGAGAATCAATCACATTGCCAGAGTGTCTCCCCTCTCTCCCCTTCAACAGCGGAAGCCAGAAGGGGATGCTGGTTATAATACACATACTAGAGCCAACCCAAATTCCCTTCCAGGAGGGAAGCATGTGCGTGTGCGTGTGCGTGTGCGTGCGTGCGTGCGTGCATGCGTGTGTGTGTGTGTGTGTGTGTGCACATGAGTGCGTGCGTGCACTCTGTCCCACCCCCTAAGTGACTACTTGATAAGGATATTGCCCCAGAGAAGGGAGGAGGCCCAGGCCTGAGCTATGACTGTCCCTTGGAGCTTAAGGCAGTTCCTGGAGAGGGATTTGTAAGGACTGTCAGAGGCATCAACAAGCAGCAGCTGGAGGGGGTGTGGCATGGCTCTCCTCACCCTTCACGGGGTATGATATGGTCACATGCAGCATGTATGCAGATGTTGCTACGTGCACTCCTTTGTAGATTTTTACTGGTTTTCATGGTATGAATAGTTCCTTTAGGACTGATGTCCAGGTATGAGTGTAATGTTGCTGAACCGGGCAGTGTATCTCTAAGCAGACTAAGTGTGCCACTGTGCCTATGGTAGCTTCGGGGAGCGGTGAGGACGAGCAGACTCACACACCTCCATCAGCAAGAACCTTCTGCCCTACTGGCTGGCCCTCTTCTATCCATCCTCAGGCTCTCTCCCCCTCCCCCAATGAGCAGAGTCCCTTCCCTTTGCACTCTGGGAGGAATCCCAGACACTTGTTCACTGAAGGTCTGTCCAACTTTATGCAAGATGTCAGCAGGGAAGTCTTTGCTTGAGGGACCTGGAGTCCTTAGTGCAAAGACAGACCTCCCCCCAGGCTATGGTCCTTTGACTCCTGTGTGTGATTCTCTTGTATCCTAGTGACCAGATAAGGGCTAATTATAGTTATTTCAAAGGCCCCAAGGGAAGGAATTGATGAACTCCAGACTGTTGACTCAACAGGCTTGGAGGAGGGCTATAGGCCTGAGGGTGGTTATGAATGAGCCCTGCTCCACTAAGGCTAAGGCAGTTTTGTCTGTTTTGTTTTGCTAAGTATGAAAAGGAGAAACATAGATTAAAAACCGGAAGCAAAACTCAAGCCCAATTCTACTAGCAAACCTGCTTCCCTACCATGGTCCTATTAACTTAACCCTGTGGCCAATGGGTGTCAGATGTTGCAGTCATATCCCACTCCCACCCATTAGCGTGCAGGCACACACCCAGGAAGCCTCCATTGTACTATCTCTGAGCAGATGATCAGCATAGACTGAGTACAGTAAGCAAGATCCTTTTTTTTAAAAAAAAAAAAAGATTTATTTATTTATTATATGTTAAGTATACTGTAGCTGTCTTCAGACACTTTTTCTTCTCGCTCACTGTAAACTGTCTTTAGACACCCCAGAAGAGAGCATCAGATCTCATTGCGGATGGTTGTGAGCCACCATGTGGTTGCTGGAATTTGAACTCACGACCTTCGGAAGAGCAGTTGGGGCTTTTAACCGCTGAGACATCTTTCCAGCCCGGTAAGCAAGATCCTTGACACTGCTAAGAAATGAACTATTCTTGGCTTTCCCAGCTAGCAAAGCCCTGGAATGCAGATAGGAAACCCAGGAATCTTCTACTTACTTGCTCATGAGAACCTGTCTTGGAAACCTCTGTGTGCTCACCCAGCTTCTGATGTAGATACTGAAGCGGTAGCTTCCACATTCATTTGGGCAAGTCTCTTTTCTCCTGGTTTCTGGTTTCACGTCTTTAAATGAGCATTTTATAGTTCTCAGGCAATGTTCTGAATTTCTTTGAACGTGTCCTTGTCTAGAATCCTGAATTTCAATTAAAAAAAAAAAAGCTCCCAGTTTTAGACTCTTAACTGCTTGTTTTGTAGTTAGTTGAGGTTGGCTGTGAAGTGTTTTGACATTCTGCTTCTGCCGTCTCTGGTGCTTACTAATGATTGAAACTTGAACCCAGGGTCTCTTATAAACGTGTTCTTCTCTGAGCTGTAACAATATAAAACGTCACGAGAGGCACTCCATATGAATGTACTTTTGTGTGTTTCTAGATTGATGTTGATGTTGGGAGAGTTCTTTTCTAAGAGAAAGTTCTTGATTTACTGAATGTGATGGAAACTTTAAAAAGTCAGAGTCTAAGACATGCCCCTTCCCACACTGATTATTACTGAATACCACATTTCTTCTTGTGGCATCCTTTAAAGCAATACCTTATTGACTTGCCCTTAGTGACCAGAAAACTCAGAGAAGAAGAATTCAATGTCTGCCTATGCCCACCCTAGTTTCATGGGAATTACCTTTTGGGGTAACTCTACAAGTTTCCTGATTCACATTTTTATGGCCATTTTAAAAAGATTTTTTTAATATAATTTTTAAGTGTGTGTGTGTGTGTACTTGTACATGTGTGTTTAGTCCTGTGGGAGTTATCTCTTTCCTGGCTGAGGTAACCACCTCTACCATAGACACCTAACGGTGGCACTCCATGCACTGACACTCCATGTGTCTCTCTCCTGTCCTGGGAGACCATCTCTTTTGGGTTTTTGTTGTTGTTTTGTTTGTTTGTTGTGGGTTTTTGTTTTTGTTTTTGTTTTTTGTTTTTTGAAACAGGGTTTCTCTGTGTATCCCTGGCTGTCCCGGAACTCACTCTATAGATCAGGCTGGCCTCGAACTCAGAAATCCACTTGCCTCTGCCTCCCAAGTGCTAGGATTAAAGGTGCATGCCACCACTGCCAGGCTATCATCTCTTTTGTTACATGGTCACCTTCTTCCCTCCAGCCTAGCCTCTCTTTACCTTTTGCCAACATTGAGATTTTTCTAAGTGCGCACCTATTTGTATAACCTACATCTCCCCAGACCATTACCAATTTCCAAGCACCATTTAGATGTATCCTCATATTGACACATCACCAGGACATACTCAGTCTACCATTAGTTGATTAGGTTGCTGTTCATTGTTGTTATAAAAACTACTGTGATGAGAATTTTTATCCTCATGTCTACACATCTGTTATCTCCCTTTGATGTATTCACAGAGTTGACATTAAGATCAGAAGGGTGTGGAGGGGCTACGGGAATAGGTTTGTATTACCAGATTGCCTTCAGAAAGGTTTATCCTTTCGGTCTCATCAGTAGAGAAGAATGCCTGATTTATTTTCTCTATACTACATCATCTTCCTTTTGTAATTAATAGTTACAAAGGTGATTAAGGTGTATCTGTTTTGTTTTTATATATATTCTTGATCATTAATAAATAATTGTGCATATATTTTAGTGACTTATATTTTCATCTGAATTATAAGTTCACATTTTTTTTCATGTAGAAAATGGGAGTGCTGATATTTTTCTCATGAACATGCTACAGATAAACCAGCGAAGGGCTTAAAAATCATTTTACAGCAAACCTGATTTATTTCTGTTTTTGTTTTATGTACATTGATGATTTGATGGGATGTCTGTGTGTGGGTGTACAGGAAGTTATAGGCAGTTGTGAGCAACCATGTGGGTGCTGGAATTGAACTTGGAACATCTAGAAGAGCAGCCAGTGCTCTTAATCGCTGACTCATCTCTCTTGTCCCCTGATACATAGATAGATATATACATGTTTATGTGTATATATGTATATATGTGTATATGTGTATAAGTAAATATATATACACACATATATAAAATTAAATATGTGTGTATATATATCTAATGTTACAGAGTTGGTGGCATTTTTTCTGATGCTCCCTCAGAAAAGCAGCCTGACATATAAAATGACGTCTTCTCAAATGCAGCTGTGGTGTGCTGTTGGGTGTCGAGTCCTTTCTTTGGGTGCTGTCCTGATTGTTTTGTATTGTTGTCTGTCACCAAAATACCTAACAGAAAAGACTGGAGACAGGAAAGATGTATTTGGGCTCACAGTCTCAGCCGGATTCCAGTCTGCCATAATGGGTAGGTGCGGTGGCAGAAATGTGAGGTAGGACTTATTCGCATTCAGCTTGTGTGACTTTCAATAAGAATGTCCCCCATATGCTCAGCTCATAGATTTGAATACTTAGTCCCCAAGAGGTGGAGCAATTGGAGGAGGTTGAATTTGTGGCCTTGTTGGGAGGAAGGGTGTCACTGGAGGCAGGCTTTGAGCATCTAAAGATTCCAGCCATTTCCAGCTGGCTCTCCCTGCTTTGCTCTTTGCTCTCCCCATTGTGATCCTGCCACAGTGCCTGCTGCTTGTTGCCACGCCTCCAGTCCACCACCATGAACTTTTATCCCTCTGGAATCATAAACCAGAATAAACACTCTCTTCCTTAAGTTGCCTTTGGTTGTGATGGTTTATCACGGCAATAGAAAAATAGCCAGTATGGTGGTGGCCCGTGAAACGGAACACAGGCCAGAATCAAAGTGGGGGTCTAACTTGGCAAGGCTAACTTCCATTGGCTGGGCTCCAACTCCTAATGGCTCCACAGCCCTTTAAAAGAAGTTTAAAGGTTGGGGAACCAAGTGTTCACACGTAAGCCTGTGGGGGACCCAAACCAGAACAGGTAGGAGAGAATGCACAGGGCAGCGTGCTCTATTGCACGGTTGCTTCCCGTTAAATACGCCCTTTGGCCTGAACGGACTTACAGCTGTAGAAAGCAAGACCATGCTGCTGGCAAGAAACACAGGACATATGAGTCTGTGCTCATGCAGCAGCGAGAGAATCTGCAGACCAGTGCAGGTCAGCCTCTGCCAGCCCAGGGCTAGAATTTTTCTCCTGCTTTTCTCCCTTTCTTCCCCTTTATTTTTTGCCTGTTCTAAGATGTCGAAAATCACTTAGCTCATCAGACTTGTTACATTTTCCCCAGAAACCTCTGTTTTACGCGTCTTCTTTGGAGAACACAGTTTTCTGAGGCCACTCAAAGAACAAAAATAACATTTTGAAGCCTGTTCCTGAGATAGCCCAGGAGCGACCCGGCAATGCCATTCAACCGTTTAAGACAGCGGTCGCCAACAACTCCCCTAGAGTGTGTGTCTGCTTCATCCTGATTTTTATGAAGTTTGCTTTGCTTGTTGTTAAGCAGCTTGCTCAGCTTCAGTAGATAGCCTGTTATCACACCAAAAACAGGCCCTGTTCCGCTGGAGCCTATGTGCATGCTCCAGTCAATGCCCCTGGGCTAACCCAGCTGTAACCCTGAGATTAGAATACTGCAGGTGTAGCCCTTAATCATGGACAAATAGAAAGCCTGACCAAAAATTCATAGCAGGTGTTCAGGGGACAGGGCACACATGGAACATTTGTCAGAACATTGGATTGTGGGGCTATGAAAGTCGGCAAACTGAGAAATGAGAGAAAAATCTTTAATGGAGGCCAGAACATCCCTCCCCTGTGCTAATAGGAACATTCTTATTCAAGCCAGCACAACTGGTAAGAGAGTCTAAGTGAGGAGTTTTGGGCATCAGGTTGGCCTGTGGACGTTGTCTGTAGGGGGCTTATCTTGATTACATTGATTGAGATGGGAAGACCTGCCCGTGGTGGGTTGGTACCATTCCCTAGATCTGCATCCAGGACTGAATAAGAATTGAGAAAGCAAGGATGCATGAAGTTTTTGCTGTGGGTATGGCTAACTGCTTTTACAGCTACCTTGACTTCCCCCACAAAATAAATCCATTCTTCCTTAAGTTGCTCCTGTCAGAGTAATTTATCATAGTAACTGGCAACAAACCAAGGGCGTTAGGATTGTGTGAGGTTCCACCAAGGCACAGCAGTGAAGACCAAGGCCTGAGCTTTAGGTATGACCAGAAGGACCATATGACTACTGGCATCTACATGTCAGCACCTCTTACAAGGTGCATGGTAAATTGTCCCTGGTGAATTTTCCCATGTGACAAGAAATAGAGCTTGTAAGAACTGGGTGATGTGACACAGTGCTTTCTGGGCTAAAGGAATAGCTTTTCTTTTCTTTTCTCTTTCTTTCCTTTCTCTCTTTTTTCTTTCTTCCTTCTTTCCTTCCTTCCTTCCTTCCTTCCTTCCTTCCTTCCTTCCTTCCTTCCTTTCTTTCTTTCTTTCTTTCTTTCTTTCTTTCTTTCTTTCTTTCTTTCTTTCTTTCTTTCCTGAGACAGGGTTTCTCTGTGTAGCCCTAGCTGTCCTGGAACTCACTCTGTAGACCAGGCTGGTCTCAAACTTAGAAATCCGCCTGCCTCTGCCTCCCAAGTGCTGGGATCAAAGGTGTGCGCCACCACCGCCGGCAAGGAACAGATTTTCTAAGGCAGTCACTGCTACACATTTTAGATCATAGTACAATGGAAGGTACATTTTCTATCATAAGCCAGAGGCAATGATTATGTGCAATGTACTCAGATATATCCCCTTCCATCTCTTTTGGATAAACAAACATTCTGGTACCTCTTGCTAAACTGACTTCTGCATCCATTATTGGGTCATGACGAACTGATTAAAAACTATCCATTCTGACTTGCATTATATACTAATAAAAGGATATGCCTATGGGTGTCATCATCTGCACCCTTTGTAGATTCCACAGCATGGAAGTTATATGCAGAAATTTTTCCAAGGAAAAATGATTTTTTTAAGTGAATGTTTTGTACATAACTAAAAACAACCAACTAGCCAACAATCCAACCAACAAAAAACAACCTAAGCAACCAAACAACGAAACCAAAAACCAAAAACCAAAAACCAAAAACCAAAACAAAAAACTTGGGAGTGGAAAGATGAGGACCCAAGTTTGATTCCCAGCTCCCTTACAAGTAGCTCGTAACTGTCAGTAACTCCAGCTCCAGTAGAGTCAGGGCCCACTTCTGGCCTTTGTGAGCACTGCACTCACATGTACAAACCTACACACATACACACATACATAATTAAAAATAAAATGCATTTTAATTCTGGTTAACCAGATGCTTTTAACCTGCTGAAGGACGCCAACACATTTGAATTGTCCAGAATGTGGTTCTGTAAGGTCAGATCTGCCCCAGCCTTACGTGGGCTATGTGCAGAAGTTTCTAGAAGATCACTTACTTCTTTAGCTCAGTCTAGCTTTTGCTTAAGATAGGGCATCAATCCCTCGCCAGCTTCCCAGGACCCCTTGGCTGCTCACACAAAGAGAACCCAGCCTTTCTTGTTTGGGCCTTTGCTTCTTCCTATGTGATTGAATTTACAGAGGAACTGTTTGCCTTTGGCTGTACATCCTGAATCATAATCAGGATGCTGCTGGCACGAAACCTGCTCCCACCCTTGCCTGAAATAATTGAATAGGGAAGTAGAATTCCTCCCCTTTCAAACCTTCAAGAAAGAGACTCATAATTTATTGTGCTCTGGCAATACATCAAAAGTCAATCCATTCACTTACAGTAAAAGCAGTGAGGGGAGGACAATGAATATGCAGCGAGGTAAAAGCACCTCATTAAAAGGAACAAATTGTTCAGTTGACACTAGAATAGTGAGGTTTAGGTGTTTGTTAACCGGAGTCCAGTGGCCTTTGGGAATGCCTTCTTTTCTTTGGGGGTATGGAGAAGGTGCAAAGCCACAGGCTCAGCTCTTTCAGTTCTTCAGTTTGACAAAGGCACTTTAGCTTCTCGGTGTAACTCAGATATACTAGTTTTCCATGGCTGGTACAAAGTTTATCTATCTATCTATCTATCTATCTATCTATCTATCTATCTATCTATCATCTATCATCTATGCATTTCTCTGTCATTTATTATTTATCTATCATCTATCTGCCTGTCTATCATTTATTTGTCATCTATCAGCTATCTATCAATCTACAATCTATCTATAATCCATCTGTCATCTATCATTTATCTATCTATCTGTCATCTACCTATATCTGTCATCTATCATTTATTTATCTATCATCCATCTATCATCTTAACTATGTATATCTATCTATCCAATCCATCAATCTCTGTCATTTATCATCCATCTATCTATCTGTCTATCATCTATCTATCATCTATCTATCTATCTATCTATCTATTTATCTATCTATCTATCTATCTATCTATCTATCTATCTATCTAACTACCCACTTACCTACCTACCTACCTACCTACCTATTTCTTAATAGTTCTGAAGGTCTGAAATCTGCAATGAAGGACTTGGTAGACTACGCTCCTTCCAAAGGCTCAGGTGGGAGCTCTTCTCTGTCTTTTCCAGCTTCTGGCAGCTCCAGGCATTCTATGGGTTATTGTGACTGGTGCCACTCTAGCCACTGCCGGTGTCTTCACAGGTTTCTCCTCCTTGAATGTTTCCTCTGTTTATCTCTTGTCTTGATAGACACTTGCCGTTGGACTTAATGCCACCTGGCAAACCAAGATGATGTTGACTGGAAAGATTTAATTGCATCTCTGAAGACCACTTCAACCCCTAATAATATGTGCTGAGTATTGTACAGACATTTTTTAGAGACCTGCATTCAACCAAGCACAGGAGGGTACAAGTAGAAAAAGACAAGGTTCTTGATCTCAAGGGACTCCGTCTAGTGAAGAAGACAAATAGTTAAATAGCAATGTCAAAACAGCACCAGGGCTGAAGTCTCTGTGGTTAATAAGCTTACTGCAGAGGATCTGAGCTTGATCCTAGAACCCATGTCTGGAATTTCACTACTCCCTGTAACAGTAGCTCCAGGAAGATCTGATGTTTCTGGCTTCCACAGCCTTTATGTATACATACAATTCCCTCATCAAATTGTGTTGGTTTGTGTCGGCCGCCTTACCTGTCCAGTAGAAATAAGGAGGCAAACACTGAGCCCTTCTCCATGCAGTTTAATCAGGAACCTTCATTTTTACTTC
>NW_022196894.1:27471051-27482141 GCF_008632895.1 Mastomys coucha | reverse complement strand
ATATATATATATATATATATATATATATATATATATATATATGGTGGCAGCTGTGGCTCCCCACAGGTTTGGGTGAGAATATCCCCATAGGCTCTTGTGTTGGTCTGAATATGCTTGGCCCACAGGGTGTGGCACTATTAAGAGGTGTGGCCTTGTTACAGGAAGTGTGTTACCTATGGAGGCAGTGTTTTGAGGTCTCATATATATGCTCAAGTTTGACCAGTGTGACAGAGTCTCTTCCTGGTTGCCTTTGTATCAAAATGTAGAACTCTAGGCTCCTCCAGCACCATGTCTGCCTACACAATGCCATGCTTCCCACCATGATGATAATGGACTGAATCTCTAAAATTGTAAAGCCAACCCCAATTAAATGTTTGCCTTTATAAGAATTGCCTTGGCCATTGTATCTCTTCACAGCAATAAAGCCCTAAGTTCTTATGTTTGAACACTTGGTTCCCAATTGATTAGAACTATTTGGGAAGGGCTAGGAGATATGGCCTTGTTGGAGGAGTTACGTCAGTAGGGACAGACTTGAGGTTTCAAAAGACTCAGTTTCATGCTTTATGGATTATGTATGTGTTCTCCGCTTTATGAATTATGGTATGAACTCCCAGCTACTGCTCCAGTGCCATGACTGCCCACTTGCTGCCATGCTCCCTACTATGATGGTCATGAACTTCCACCCTCTGAAACTGTAAGCCACAATTCATACTTTCTCCTAAAGGCTGTCATTTCACAGCAATGGAAAAGTTACTAAGATGAAGTAAGTCTTTAAAAAGTGTATATTTTAAAGGAAAAGAATACCTGCAAGACAGAACTAAGCTCAGAGGGCTGAGAGTAACTTGAAAGACGTGTTGGGAGTTGGTATGGGACTATGGTGGGGCAAAGATAGGGTGCATGCTTCTCACCTTGAAACATTGTAATTTCCTGGCATCTAAAACTCATCCTTGGGAGCCAAGAGGCTGGAACAAAGACTGATTCTAGTGCAGCCAGATTAAGTTCAGCCAAACCAGATTAAGATAACCCATTTCATCATCTTGAGGTTTTGGGGACTTGGTAGTGAAAAGAAGGATGGTGACAGCCATAACTAGTTGGGATCTAGGATGTCATGATGTAGGTCATTGACTTCCAATGTTGTTCCTGGGAAAGGAGCATTTATGTTGGCCTTAGAGTCTATTGGTATGTTTCTGTCACCCTTCCCAGGTCAGAGCATGAATAATCCTGCAAGGATACATGGGCCAGGACAGCTGCCTGTCAAGGTCTCCACCAAGAAAAACTCTTTGGCTTTGAATCAATGTTATGTCTGAGCTGTAGTGTGTTGGGGAAGGTGGTCACTGCCCTGGTATCCCATAGAGAGACAAGAAAAAGAGTTTTACTTAAGTCTGTTTTTTGCAGAACACCATTGGCATGTTCTTCATACTCTCCTAGGTGTTTATTTTCTTTGCAATGTTTATTGTGTCACAAAAATTCTCAGCTGCAGATATAAAGGAATTATTGTTGATACTCCTGAATGTCATTGGCTTGTTGTTGGAAAGAAAAAATGCTTTTATATTTAGAAGCACATACTAAAGTATTTATGGGTGGTTTACTAATGTCTTCAATATTTAAATGTTCAGGCAAATGTATTATAGATCAACCTAAAATAGAAATATAAAGAATTGCTGCATGGGTATGGTGGTGTACACTTTTATCCTAGCACTCAGATTAAGGACATATTGAGTATGAAGCTAACCTGGGCCACATAGCAAGACCCTATCTCAAATTATATAAACAATAAAGAAACAAAACAAATAAAAAGCCAGGAAAGGGATATAGAATTGCTAATTCCATGAAAGATTTGTGTGGTAGTTTACATATGCTTGTCCCATGGGAAGTGGCACTGTTAGGAGGTGTGGCTTTGTTGAGTAGGTGTGGCCTGGTTGGAGGAAGTACACCATTATGGGGGTGGGATTTGAGGTCCTATGCTCAAGCTCTGCCCAGTGTAGAAGACAGTTTTCTCCTGGTGGCCTTAGGATAAAGATGTAGGGTTCTCTGCTTCTCCATTACCATGCCTGCCTACACAGTGCCATGCTTCCCACCATGATACTGGACTGACCCTCTGAAACTGTAAGCCAGCTCCAATTAAATGTCTTTCTTTATAAAAGTTGCCTTGGTCATGGTGTTTCGTTGACTGCGATGGAAAGCATAATACAATTTGCTAAGCATATGAATATCCATTGTTCTATGTTTTCTGTTCATCTATGTGATTGAAATGTTTCTCAGTGAAACTTGAAAAGAGAGGGAAGGAGGATAATTTATGAAACAGAGTTTAGTTAATTATGTTTCCTGAAACTCAGAGAGGGGAAATGGATGGGCTTTGGGGACCAGAAAGCACTGAAGTTTATTTCTTAATTTTTGTGTGTGTACATGTATTTCATTTCTTTTTCGGAGGAAAGGGTTATTGTTTGTAACATCCCTTTGATTCTCAATTTATTAATTTCATGACTTTTTTCTTTTTTTTCCAAGACAGGATTTCTCCATATAGCTC
Source organism: Mastomys coucha (assembly GCF_008632895.1). NCBI lineage: Eukaryota > Metazoa > Chordata > Mammalia > Rodentia > Muridae > Mastomys > Mastomys coucha. The sequence continues at coordinate 27,479,614 of NW_022196894.1, read as the reverse complement.
TGGCTGCCATAGAACTTACTTTGTAAACTAGGCTGGCCTCAAACTCACAGTGATGCCCCTGCCTAGGAGTGTTGGGGATTAAAGGCATGTACTACCACTGTCTGGTAATTTCTTGGTTATTCTTAATTAGCACTTTTGTTATTTTAGTTCAGTTAAAATTCTTAAGAGTTTTATTGAGGTTTAAATTAGTGAGTATTAACATTAACACATTTTCTTTCTCTAGTACTAATTTTAAACTAAAATAACAATTTTCATATATTTCTAGATTATGAAATGTACATAGATTCATCATATGCAATTTTTAGATGAAATGTATGCGAGATGGCTCAGTGATTATGAGTGCTTCCTGCTCTTGCAGAAGAAGGACCCCAAACCAGTTACATTCCCTGTATTCAACTCAGACAGTTCACAACCTCCTGTAACAGCAACTGTACAGGATTTGACCCTCTCTTCTGGCCTCTTCGGGCACACCACACAGAAATAATGACAATAATTAAATAATTAATAAATCTTTAAATAAAATGCATGAAGAAGGAAGGAAGCCCCCACTAACCTATGCTCCAGAGGGAGTCACCAGTAATTAAGCTGCTCCTTTAGTTCCGTAATACCTCCAGGTTCCACACTGTCACATGACTGTGGAGGAAAATGGATCTTTTTAAGACCTATCTACATTCAGGGCTGGAGAGATGGCACAGTGGTTATGAACACTGTCTATTCTTCCAGAAGTCTTGAGTTTGATTCCTAGCATCTACACGGAGGCTCACAACTATCTCTACTGGGACCTGATGCCCTTTTCTGGTGTGCAGGTATACATGTAAATCAGAGCACTCATATGTAAAATAAACAAATAAATCTTTTATTAAAAAATCTTGATTTCAGCCAGGTGGTGGTGGCACACGCCTTTAATCCCAGCACTTGGGAGGCAGAGGCAGGCGGATTTCTGAGTTCGAGGCCAGCCTGGTCTACAGAGTGAGTTCCAGGACAGCCAGGGCTACACAGAGAAACCCTGTCTCGAAAATAAATAAATAAATAAATAAATAAATAAATAAATCTTGATTTCTTCAACATGTCTACATATTTTTTCTCTTCATGAATCTCTAAATGATACAATTCATATAGCATTTTGATTGTGTCTGGTATTTAAAGACAATTTAAAACCATGTGTGTTGAGGCTGGAGAACAGGCTCAGTGGTTAAAAAATGTTGCTGTTCTTATGGAAAGGACCAGGTTCGGTTTTCAACAGTGGAACTTCAGCTCTTGGAGTTTAATGGTTCTCTTTTGGCTTCTACAGACACCTGCTGTTATGTGCACATCAAGAAGTAAGCTTTAAAGAAGTGATAAGAGAAGATGTGCCTTGGTTATTTGCAAATTTAACCTGCTATATTATGGGGTGTCTGCGGGGCAGAGGGTCCTAGATCCATTTCCCCTTATATTCTGATACCTTTCTTTAAAAAGATACATCTTATTGCTTTAAAATTATGTATATGTGTAAGTCTCTGTGTAGGCATGTGTACATGTGTACAGGATTCCAGAGAGGGCAGAGGTATAAGATCCCCTGGAACTGGAGTTTCAGGTATCTGTGATATGCCCTATGTAGATGCTGAGAACATAATTTGGTTCTTCTTAACTGCTGTCCATGTCCCCAGCTCTCTGAGAAGCTCCTTTATCTTGATATCTATACAACTGTATGACATACATTTGAATAAGACTAATATACAAATTTATTTTATGTAAAAATATTCAAACTTTGTTTCCCAACTTTTCCAGAAGAAGCATTTCTTTGATTTTTAAGTATAGTTTTTCTAAATCAACATTTTGTGTTTTAGTAAAGACTGAACATCTTTCTCCTGAGATCTCTTTCCTCTGCTTGTTTAGTAACCTGAACTACATCATTCAAGCTCATTGCCTGTAGTCACATGTATTTGACTCCATTGAGCTGCTGTGTCAAAAACAAAAACAAAAACAAAAACATAAAAAAACAAACAAAACTTTACTTTTCTTAAATATAGTAAACTAGATTTTCAGTGATTTTGTTTCTTTCTCTGTTTTTGTTGTTCAGAAAGGAATTAGGACAATAGTTCTAAATTTACCTGAGTAAGGTGGAAGAAATCAAACCAAACTAAAACGAAACAAAGCACACAAAAATACACAAGTAAGCTCTTCCCCCGCCCCCCGCTTACTCTCATATATGGCTTATTCTTATAACTGATACGTGTTGTGAACAGGGTAGTGCGAAGAACGAGTGTTCAGGCTGCCTGAAGGAGCCACGAGCTTGCTAGGCTCCAGATCCCCAGAGGTATGAGGGGAGCCCCAAGAGCGCAAAGAGAGCTAGGGGTGGTGTGCTGTTTGCCTTCCTCTGGCTTTCAACACTTGGTAAAAACCTAATCTCATTTTGATTTAAACCAGAGTAGTTTGTTTACTCGTATTAGCATGGGTAAAGTCTGACACTCCATAAGCAGGAAACACATCTAATTCCCCCAGTCCTAGGTGAGCGCCTGTCTAGGAAGCGTTTGTATCATTCTGCACAGTAAATAAGACCACGGTGGTCTGGACCCAAGCGCACCCCACTTCAGGGCCCCGAGTTTGCTTCTAATTAGCACTCAGACCTTAGCAAACTTGCTTAATGACTCTGAAGCTGGTTTCTTTTCTTTTCTTTTCTTTTCTTTTTTTTTTGCAATTTGATTCTTCAGCTGACAGCAAGAGGATTTATTGTACACGGGTTACACTTGGCCACAAGAGAACAGAACTAGTCCAGAATGCCAAAGGTCCAGTTTTGGTTGTAAGAGAAGCAGTCATTTTCCCAGAAGATCTCGGCGAGGTGACCTTCCAGGTCTACGGAGACATATTACCGACAGCAGCACACAGCCCAACAACTTATTCCGATGTCTTGGCCCTCAGCATCCCTTACTTCTGGTTCTGCGGGCTTCGTGGGTGCACAAACTGATTTACTTGGACCTCTGCCTCATCTTTCTTCTCTTGCGCTTCAGCCTGCGCATTCTCTTCTTCCGCCACTTTGCTCTCGTGGCGTAGGAGTCTCAAGGAAGATGGCGCTAAACCGAGAGCTGAAGCTGGTTTCTTATGTGTAAAATAGAATCATAATAATTTCCATCTTACTGAGAAATGGAAAGAGTGAAGGAGACATATCCCCATAATGATGGCTCCTATCTGCCAAGGCCTTGCTTCATTCAGGGATTTAGTTAAGGCCACCTGTATTTCCTGTCACTGAGCACAGAAGTTTTGATCCAAGGTTGGCTAGACTGCCTGCTTTGAGCCTGAGGTGAAGCAGGATACAATAGAGATTAGTGGGTATGCATCATGGTAGCAAGGAATCAGGAGACAAGATACGTCCTTTAAAGCCACACCCCCTGCCACCCTTTTCTCAAAAGAAAACAAAAAAAAATCCCATTCTCTACAGTTCTGTTTCGGGAAATGTTAAAAAAAGTTTCCATCCCACGCTACTGCTGGCTACTCTCTGGCACCTGTGGTCTTGCCGCCTCCATGGCTAGCCCTATGTAGCGACCGGCCATCTCAGGGTTCTCTTGCTGTGGATTGTAATCCAGTAAAATCAGAACTCCAGAGGCTTGTATTTATCAGTCAGATTTATATTAGTAAATTCTCAACCCACAAAACGCCTGCACAATGAACTCAAAACTCAATTGATATAAACACAAGCTACATCCCTAGATGGGACAAATGCACCCTACTATTATTTAATCATCTATCTAAGAAATCCCCAATTCTTATGGCCCTCAGGACTGTGTGTGTGGTTCTGGCTCCTCTTCCTCTCCTATAGGTTCCCCTCCTCTCCTTCCCTTCTTCTTGCTCTCTATATCTCTGTCCTTGTCTCTAAAATTCTCAGCCTGCCTTCCTTTTCCAATTGCCCAATCATAGGCTCTCACCGTATCTTGTACCTGCCCTCACCTGCCTTTGGACAGCAATCCACACAGCTCTATTGCTTTCTATAGTCTGTTCGAATTTTGAACCTATCAATGGGTGAATCCATTGATAAAGGCAAAAATACTGTCACAACCCAATAACTCCTAGAAGTTCTGTCCCTGAAGAGGTTCATCGGGGACCAAGACCTCGGTCAGTACATGAACTTTGGCAGGGGTGCAGGAGGTGGTGGTGATGATGATGCTGATGATGGTGGGGGGAGGAGTGGGGTGGTGAAGGCGGAGGCAGTGGTTGTGTGTGTGTGTGTGTGTGTGTGTGTGTGTGTGTGTGTACCTGTATTAGTTACTGTTCTTGCTGCTATGGCACAGAGCAATGAAGGAAGGACTTATTTGGGCTCATGGCTTGAGGCTACAGCCTATCCTGGAGGGGAAGGTGCTACACCTGGGAAGGTGGTCCTAGTGTGTACAAGAAAACAAGCTGAGCAAGCTATGGGGAGCAACCTAAGCAGATTCCTCCACCGTGTCTGCTTTAGTTCCTAGCTCTGCGTTCCTGCCCTGAGATCCTACCATAGCTTCCTTTGATGAAGAACTGTAAGCTGTAAGATGAGATAAACCCCTACCTCCCCAAACCGCATGTCAGCCATGATGTTTAGCATAGCAACAGGAAAGAAAACTAAGACAACATTGAACTCCTGATCCCCATAGGCTCGTGGCCACCTGATAATGCAAAATAAATTCAACCCAACCTCAAAATTCCCCTTAGTCTTTGACAGTTTCAGTACCATTAAAAGTAGAGGATCTCGGGCTAACGAGATGGCTCAGTGGGTAAGAGCACTGACTGCTCTTCCGAAGGTCCTGAGTTCGGATCCCAGCAACCACATGGTGGCTCACAACCATCTGTGATGAGATCTAATGCCCTCTTCTGGTGCATCTGTAGACAGCTACAGTGTATTACACCGGAGAGAGCAGGGCCGGAGCAAGTGGGGCCGGAGCGAGCAGAGGGCCTAAGTTCAATTCCCAGCAGCCACATGATGGCTCACAGTCATCTGTACAGCTACAGTGTACTCATACACATAAAATAAATAAATAAATCTTAAACAAAAAAAAAAAAGTAGAAGATCTCTTCTGGCACTCAAGAAAAACTCTTAGCTATGCAGCTTTTAAAATAAAATGATAACTTACGTACAATATACAGAAGCACATAGTAAATATTCCCATTCCAAAAGGGAAAGAACTAGGAAAAGAACAAAGCAAGCTTGAAGACAAGTGGGGAAGGTCTGATCCCCACGGATCCGCATCCAGCATCTGGGGCTTGTGATGGTAACCTCTGGGCCCCAACAACATGGGGAGTCCTGTTCCTGTAGCACAGATGATATTTATCTTGGGCTAGTTCCGAGACAGGCAAGCATAGGAGACAGTTTAGCTTGGGACCCCATTTGGTTTTCACATAGACTCACCACCTCCTTGTAATAATGCAAAACCTCATTCCTTCATCTGAACATACTACACTCACATCTGCCTCTAAACAATACCTCTAATAACTTTAAAACCTCTTGAAACGCACCTCTACATCAGGCTACCTGTACCCCCATCTCTAAGCAATAGTATAAGTTTTTCCTCCCGATTATAATCAAATTTGTACAGTTTCTATCCTAGCCTATTCCCCCTAATAACTGGGAATTGGTGCTGGAAGGGTTGGTCTGCCTTGAACTGGTTTGGGGTTCATGCCCAATAGGGCACATCTTGCAACCTTTTAGGGATAATACCCTATTTACCATCTCATGCCTGTACATGATGGGAAGTGCATATAATTTAAGTCAGCTGCATTGTAGGAAGGAACATTCAAAGTGAAGAAAATATTATATAACCTAATTATTAATCAAAATATAAAATCCACCCAAACTAGACCACTTAGTAGCCATCCCTTCTTCTTGAGCCCTATGAAAGGAAGCCCCAAACAATAATTGGGGCCCTTCAGTTCTGTCACTGGTGTGGTCCACTGTCCCTCTGGTCGGTATCCTTCTATAATCTACTGTCCCTTTGATCCAATGAATTGATCTTGCTTCTTTTGCGAATCTGGGTTAGCCCTTGATGTCAGTTCTCTGGGTAAATGGGTCAAGTGTCTGGAAACACCCAGCTCAGATCCTGACCGAGACTGAGTGCCTACTCAGTGTCTATAGTTTTTCTTGGTGAATGTCCCATATTTTAGATAATACACTATATAATATAATAATATCGTGATACCCTGTGTCTCAACTGCGAATTAACTTCATGTACTCAGGAGCTCCCTGCAGATCCAGCCCTGCGGCATGGTGCCTGGCTTCAGCGGCTTCCTGGAACCTTGGTGTAAGCCTCTTTGATCTCTCATTCTTGCTTTTTGCATTTATGAAAATCAGTCATCGTGTGAATGATACTAAGTTCTTGCTGCCTGCTCAAGAAATAGTCTGCCCCCTTTGCCTCACAGCTCTAGTGGCCTCTAGGTGTCTTCCTAGCTGAACTTGTAAAACACTTTGCCATGGGGCTCTGACACAGCATGATGCCTTTGGTGCTTTCTGTTCAATCTGTTTTCAAATGGAAGTCTTTCTTCAAAGGAATTTGCATTGTTACACACTTTCCATGAGTGGGGTCTTACCCTCAAGGCAGCTTTCCAACCCTTCCTTTTTTCTCACCATAAACTATGGTTTCTCTTTAGTAGCACTAAGTGCAGATGCTCTTCTTCAAGCCCATCTTGTCTGCACTTTTTAGTGAGATGGCTCAGTGGCTAAAGGGGCTTGCCACCAACTCTGAGGACCTGAGTTCGAGCCCCAGAGGCTACATGATAGAAGATCAGAACTGACTCCTTCAAGTTGCCCTTTGACTCCATACCAGGATACAAACATACACATGCGTGCAAACATACACACACACACACACACACACACACACACACACACACACACGCAAATATACAAACAGGTTCACACTTCTTACCTCACCAAAGTATACATTTCTCATCTTTCTCCCTTGAATTCTCCCTGTAAATCTGATGGAACACAATGAGCAGTAACAACGCTGTAGTTGAATGTCACACTGTCTTGACTTTTCCTGTCAAACAACTTAGTTCGTTACTTTTTCAGGACAAAGGCCAGCCATATCCATAATATTTGCCAGGTGTAAAAGGAATCGCCTGTAGCCCAATCCCCAATAGATTTCTTGGTCTTCTGAGAAACCTCCTGCGTGAGGCTTGCATTTCTCGCCAGATTCTGGTGTCCCACACTCCACCACTAACCTCTGCTTCAGCATTCTAGGGCTTTGCTATTCCAAGGCTCTAAACTCTTTCACGTTCCTTCTGTAAACCAGCCATAAGGGATTAAGAACCCCAAGGTCAGGTTTATCATGGCAAGTACCCTACACTCCTGATACCAGCTTTCTGTATTAGTTACTTTCTTGTTGCTGTAACAAAATACCTGGTAAGAACTGAGTTAAGGAAAAAAGGTTTCTTTTGGCTCATGGTTTGAGGACACAGTCTGTTTTGATGGGGAGGGTACATAGGTAGGAACTTAAAGTCTGCCTACTCTCATCTCACTGGACCAGGAGATTTTATACACACACACACACACACACACACACACACACACACACACACACCCATGTATATAAACATGTATGTGTGTGTGTGTGTGTGTGTGTATATATATATACATTATGGATATATATACATTATATATATATATATATATATATAAAGTTTTGTGTGTAAGGGTGTTTTGCCTGCATTTTTAAAAAGATTTAGTTATTTATTTCATGTATCTGAGTACACTCTTGCTGTCTTCAGACACACCAGAAGAGGGCATCAGATCCCCATTACAGATGGTTGTGAGCCACCATGTGGTTGCTGGGAATTGAATTCAGGACCTCTGGAAGAGCAGACAATGCTCTTAACCACTGAACCATCTCTCCAGCCCTGTGCTACTCACATTAAGGACAGGTCTTTTGTTTCCATGAATCCCCTCTGGATACTCTCATAGGCAACCCTGAGAATGTGCCTAATTGATGTCCTTAACCCAATCAAGTTGTCAGTGAAGGGTCCATCATACTATCTGTCACCATCTTTTTTGTTTGTTTGTTTTTGGAAACAGGGTTTCTCTGTGTAGCCCTGGCTGTCCTGGAACTCACTTCTGTAGACCAGGCCTGCCTCTGCCTCCCAAATGCTGGGATTAAAGGTATGTGCCACCACTGCCCAGACAACAAAACCATTTTATTAACTATCATAGCTCTGTCAGTTAGATACTAGCATCCTCCAGTCACAGAAAGCCAAGAGCTACAAAGAGCAGGCAAGCCAAGCCAACCTCCCTTTTGCTGGGTCTTTGCCCGAACTCTGCCTGAAACAGCTATTGAAAGACTCCAGGCTTCACACAGGAATATGCTCAGCACCTGGGGGCAGAGTAAATCAGACTTTACCCTGGGTAAAGTGTTGGGTTGCTGGCTGATTGCACCTAGTGGTATCAATACAAGGAGGGAAGGTCAGTAATTGTCTCTTTCTGAAATAATGTAGGTTATATCCCTGACCTTGGTATTCCCATATTCTGTGCATAAGCTTCCATTACAGTAGTGGGCAGGAACAAAAAGGGGGAAAAAAAAGAAAATATAAAGAGAAAAGAGAGGAAAGAAGGAAGGAAGGAAGGAAGGAA
>NW_022196894.1:27468257-27470922 GCF_008632895.1 Mastomys coucha | reverse complement strand
GGAGGGAGGGAGGGAGGGAGGGAGGGAAGAAGGGAGGGAGGGAGGCAAGCTCAGGTATGATGAGGCCAAGTTGTGTACCTAAGGTCAGGCAGCTTTTAGAAAAGAGAACAGGCCAGGTCATGGTTGTGCAAGCCTTTGATTCCAGCACTCAGGAAGCAGAGGCAAGCGGACCTCTGTGAGTTCCAGGCCAGCTTGCTCTACAGAGTGAGTTCTAAGACAGCCATGGCTACACGGAAAACCCCTGCCTCAAAAACAAACAAGTAACTACATGATCAATAAACAAGTAAACAAATAACTAGAAGAACAGGATTTGAACTGAGGATGCTTGGTCTTCTCTGAAGGCTTTTACCTCTTTCTTTGCACACATGCTCTCAGTAATGACCACAAGACTGTCTCCCCAAGGTGGAGGAGTACCGCGCATATTCCTAGTGTGGATGAGACGCGCTTGTTTAGAAAACTGATGCATCTACGAGCCTGCTGTTTAACTCTTCGGAAGAATGGCATTAAAGCTCACATTCAAATAACCTCACAGAGAAAGGACTGGGTCTGGTGAAGACTTCTGCTATTTTCTGTTCCAATCAGCTGCTGAGACTGGGCTGCAGCTGGATTAATGACTCTTCTCCCATAGGCATGAGTGTGCTACCAGGAATGGAGACCTGGACGGGCTTGCCCCTGGGCACCCCGCCGAGTCACACCCAAGTCGAGAGCGCTTGCCAGCTTCTGGGCTAAGCTATTGCCTTGAGAGTCTGGGCAGGGCAGGCAGCTCTCTGCTGATTCTTTTGTCTCCTGGGCAACAGCCTGGAGCAGGCTGTGGTCACCCGTGGGAATGCTCCTCCTGAGTCAGCAGCGCCTGGAGTGTCCCAGGGTGTGGCTGTCTGTTCTCTGAGGCCTCTTTATCTTGCAGGATGTCACTGCGCCATCATGGGTTCAGGACTAGAGCTACAGGACAAGGGTTGTTTGGAACGCGTAAATCACTTGGGACCCCCGGGGGGGGGAAAGGGGGGGAGCAGAGTTATAACTGCCAGTACGTAAAGCATCAGACAGTAACTGGAGGCTTTAGTTCTAATCTACCCCTCTTCCGGTTAGCTATATCAATGGGGATAATTTACATCCTCTTCTCCGAGCCTCAGTTTCCCCATCTAGGCAATTAAATAATGCCAGGCCCGTTTATGTCGCTCGATTGTCTCCATTCAAATGAGAAACTCGAGTACAGGCTCTTCGATGCTACAGTGATGCAAGGAGCCTTTTTTTTTTTTTTTAACTCACACTGTAGACCTGGCTGGCCTGGAACTCAGGCCACTTCTGCCTACTGAAGTGCTGGGATTAAAGGTGGGCTCTACCACTCACAAGCAGTTTCAGGAGCCAATTTCTTGTGCAGCTAAGTCTACATAATTCCTCCAGACTGCTTGTCTTTTTTGAGGAATCTGGTCCGTGGCTGCATTCTGAGATGTCAGTGGAATTCCTGAGAAGGAGGGGAGTGGTAGGATGGCTGTGGAGGCCCAGGGACTAGGCCATCATACTGTACGTAGTTGGGGAACTTTGATTTAGGTGGTGGGGATCTCAGTCTGTTAACCAGGAAGTAATGTTTCCTCCTGCTCTGGGGATGATGCGTGTCTTTGGAATACAGATTCCCTTCAGAGAGTGAAGAGCTGTCCATACTGAGAACTATAGATGATTGAAAGGCTGAGCACATCATATCTCATCCCAGTCAGAATCAGAATACAGGGTGTGGGAGGGGGGAAGAACAAAGGGAGGTTTTGGAGAGAGACTACAGCTGCTGAGACTTGGTTACCTGCCCTGTTCACTGTGTGCTTGCAAAAAGAGCAACATAACGTTTTCAGTTGGCTTTGGGGACAAGGACTCAGATAGTATCTGGAGTCCCTTTCTATATGTCCAAGGGTGTTGCCCTTCAGCCTGCATGAACGAGGACCCAGCTTTAGTTGCATTGTGACCATGTGGGTGTCAGTTTGTATGACACTAGTTCCAGTTACTCCTAACTTCATTCTGATCACAGCTACCTCCCGGATCTTAGCCAGGAGATCAAGTGACTGGAACTCAGATGACAGGTCATGGGAACAGGGATGTTTGGCTTGGAACATCAGACTCCTCTCTGTGTACCAGAGGAGCCATTAATTCTGTTAAGTCTCTCTTGCCTCCCCTGTTGTCATTTCTTCTACCCTCAGGGAAAACGTTTGGCTGAATGTAGCAAAGTTGTATCAAGATCTCTGAAGTGATGGGGCAGGGCCTGGCTAACCACATGACTTGGGACCTCTTGGAGGCGACTCTGAGATATATGGAATGAGCCTAGATCTCCAAGTCCTAGAGGACTTACTTTCACAGAGTTATCATCTACTTCCACCTAATATTGTCTTGACAGGTTTCCTCAGTGCGTGATGGAAGCATTATATCAGGACAGCCTTGCTAGCTCCAGCTCCACAGGAGAATACCTGTGGAGCATGTCCATTCCTCTTCCTTCTGGATGTACTGGAGGGGGGAGGATCATTCTGGTTTCTGATGAGCTTCTCTCCCCTTTTTTGTTTCCATTTTATTTTTAACTTGCTGCTTTTGGCACAAGAGTCTGTATAGATTTGCTTGTAACAATTATCTTCTGCCTTGAGAAGCCTGAAGAATGCTTTGGGTATATTCTTTTTTTTTTTTTTTTTTT
>NW_022196894.1:27464297-27466797 GCF_008632895.1 Mastomys coucha | reverse complement strand
AACAGGAGAGTATCAATGCCCTTAGATGCCAAGGAGCAGCTGGGTGCAAGTTGGGTGCAGGAGGAGGAAGGGAGTCAACTTAACTGCCATGAGGGGTCATGGAAGTCTAGAATTAGAGGATGAGAATCACTGAACCCTTCACCATGACTGTCTGCAGGACACTCTTGCTCAGTTATGAGGACATACCGTGGGAAGATTTCATGAGGCAGGTTGGGACTCCAATATGCCCAAGGCTCACTGAGTACGTGACTGTACCACACACCCAGTGGCAGCCCTGTAGCCTCTGGTCGCTCTCTTGGTCTCCATGGTTACCCACCATACCTTATAATTGTTAATCTCAGCTGTCTACCTGGACAGATCTAGAATCACCTGGAAGATGGGCTGCTGTGAACGCCTGTGGTGGATTATCTCGATGAGGCTAACTGAGGCGAAAAGACTTGTCCACTGTGGGTGGTGCCATTCCTTAGGCTGGGATCTTTGACTGTACGAAAAAGCTGAGCACAAGTGTTCACCAATCTCACTTCCTGACTGTGGACACAATGTGAGCAGAGCCTCTAGCTCTTGCTTATCTCCTATGATGGGCTGAACCCTGGGATGGTAAGTCAAAATGAACCCTTTCTTTCTTAAGTCGTATTTGTCAGGGCATTTTGTCACTGCAACAGGAAATTCAACTGAGACATCCTCCTCGTCACAGCTCTCTACCAGAATGTATCCCCAGTTGTTTAGGGACTGACTGCGACTGTACCACCCAAAGTCTTCTGGGGACCATCCTGAAGATGCACTGTATGCCTTAGGTCACTGCTGAGGGAAGCAGAGGATCTTTTTGTGTGTCAGTTGAGTTAAGGTCGGGCTTCCCATTTCCTCCCTATGCAGTGAACATTCTTCTCACGTGAGTAATGAATCAGTTGGGCTGGGGAAGCCAGCCTGTGTTAGCACGAACTCAAAGGCTGCCTGCACCTGGCGTGGGAAAGGCTTTAGACCTGTTTCTACAAGTCTTCTGGCTGTGCCTTGGCAGGTTGCTACATTACCTCACCGAAATGAACATCTGCTCCTTCCCCCTGAACAATGACTGAAACCTCACGTGCTTCCTAGACTTCTTTCTACCTGTGGGACACTAAGACCTGCATGGCCATCCCTTCACTCTGGACTTTGCCTCCAAAGGTATAGATAGGTCTGCCAGACAAAGATCTCATGGGGTCAAATGCCTTTGGGAGAACTGAATTTTACCCATAAGAAACAGTCTAGTAATCTTTTTGCCATCTTTGTAAAAATTATTTTTTAGTTACCACATCAAATAATACATTTCATGACATGATTACACATACATGCCATTATACTTTGGTTTTTATCTATCTCCCCACTTCCCTCTTTCTCTCCCTTGCTGATCTCTTTCCTTACCCCAGATAGTCTTCCCTGCTTTGGTGTGATTAACTTCATTACCCTGTCTTGTTCCCAACTCACTTTCTCTCTCTCCCCTCCCCTCTCAGTCTTTCTACTATCAAATTTACATGTAGATTCTGCATACGCATCTCACCAACTTCAGTCTGATAACATACAATGTAAGTGTCCAAGACATGCTAAATGGGGAGCAGCTTGCCCTGAACCTATTAAGTTGTGTAACTCCGCCAGGGCCCACCCCTTGTCATCGTGACTGCCTCTTTGCAGGTAAGAAGACAGCTGAACTTTGTCTGGAGGAGATTCTAAGGGCTGCTACCATTTGCTTCCCTGGTTTTGGAAGGGACTGTAAGTAGGGGCAGCAGTGAACACGTTAATCTGGGGCAGTCCCTGATCATATGGGCTCCCCCAGTATAATTATGATTGACATCCACCCCCTTTTCTCTCAAAAGTGCCCTGATTTGGGGTACAAATGATAGGATCCAGAGTCCAGCTGCTTGGCATTTTGAAAGCAAAGAGCTTCTCATTGTTAGATTTCCTGCTGCCCACAACCTAGTCTGATGTCACCCAGTGACTCACCATTTGCTCGATGGCAATGTCTAATATTTGCCACTGGGCCCTGAATTCTTTCTCCCTTATTCAACCATCACACTTGCTCAATCTAGTAAGTGCCTCACCTTCTTGACAGTCATTCTGCAAAAGGGAGGAAGAGAACACCAGTCCCCGCGCCCCAGGAAACGCCATGTTTGTGACCCTTCTAAACATCTCCTTCAGTGGCAGCGTTTCTGAGCCCCTGGGTGTGAGGACTTGGGCTCTGCTCTGGCTGCTTGGCTGTTGAGCCTTTGCTGTCATTCTTTCTCAGCTTTTAACCTCCTTCTGAAAGAGTCACTTTCTTGCTGGGAGGTGCACTACAGGGACCTGGACTAAAACTTGTCAGGAAGCTGCCTTACTCGGGTGATGAGAAGATGGGAGGGAATAGCCAAGTGTGGAGGATATGAGCTGGTGGTGAGTTAGATGCTCATACAGTTGAGTGAGGAAAAGAAATTAGAGAAAAAAATCAAAGTAAATTACTTTTGGTTTCCCTCCCTCCCTCCCTCCCTCCCTC
>NW_022196894.1:27456207-27464126 GCF_008632895.1 Mastomys coucha | reverse complement strand
TTTTTTTTTTTTTTTTTTTTTTTTGCTTTAGTAGACCAAACATAGCTGTTTGAAAACCAAAATGTAGATGCTTGTCTTTTCAGACTTTTAAAGTTTCCTTTAGAGGAGAAATGCTTTCTTTTTACTTGTCATGAGCAAATAGTGAGAAATATCTTTAATACTTGAGAAAAAACTACCCCCCCTGCAAAAAAACAATGCTCATCATTTAAAAACTGAAGGAGGGTGGTGAGGTAGTGGGTGTTTAAAATCGGTTTTGCTATGGGCAATTTCGGGTGTAAATCCTAGGTTCTGATTTAGCTGTCTCAGACAGCAGGGCTCCATGGCTTCATAATAGATATTTTAACGACTGTACACATCTGGGATAGACCCTTAAATCTGTGTCTCCTTGGAATTTAAAAAAGGAAAAGAAAAAAGAACTTTTGCTTCCTAAGAATAGACTTTGGCAAGTTGCTCAGAGTAGAGATCTTATAAAGCAACTGTCCCCTTGAACAGCCATTTTGCAATTTTTTTCAGTCTCTTCTGTTCCCAGTCCCACTGTACAATTTGTTTTGTCGTCTTCTGAGCAAGTTGAGAAAATACATACTTTTTTTTTCTTAACTTCTTTGCTTTCTCGGTTATCTGGTATTATCTGATATTAACACCATGCATCATTCGCTTATATGTATGTCTTCAGTAGATTCAAATTGGCTTTAAGTACCACAAGTTTTAGCTTCTCTTTATGACTTCTCTCATCAACCCAAAACTGCAATAAACATCTAATCAACCCAACAAAACCTAGTCAAGGCATGTTGGTGGTTTTACGGCCTCTTATTCTTTCTTCCTGCTGCTGGTTCAGAGAAACGTGTATCAATATTTTGTTTCAAATTCTGTTTTAAAAGATGCCAGAGCCTCAATATATAGATAATGAATGGAAAACCTTAAAGAAATATTTACACATGGACATTGAAATCAAACCTTGGTTCAGCAAAGCTCCTCTTCATTTGGCTGATTTATTTTTAGAGGGCAGGCCATTTAATTTAAAAAAAATTCTCCTTTCCTTTCTTCCCTTCTCCTCCCTCTCGGCTCTGATTGTCTCCCAGGACCAGGAAGTTTATATGTAAACACAAGCGGTAATGGACCCCTGACCTGCCCAGGGCTTTCAACCCAGTCAATCCTCAGAGGGATTAACCCCAAATACCAACTGGATCTCAGAGGTAAAATTGTTCCCCAGGCGGGTCTCACCAAAGGGTTTTCTCCTCTCTGGGCTTTGGCATTCACTCCCCAAATAAGGTCTCCTCAAAGCGGAGCTTAAAGGCAGACACTAGAAAGCAAATTGGAGTCACTGGAGCCTGGAGGGTGCTATCCGTTCCCTGAGCACTTAGGCCCTTTTACTCAGCCTTCCTAGCCCCTGAGGTTGAGGGGGAGGCTTTCTATACTGGCTTGGCATCCTGTGGACTGTTGCTCCTCATAGGGGATCCCCAGGGCATTCCCGGTCTGCTAACAGGGGCTGTGGCGATGCATAGATAAGCGTTTATTTGCCTTTGGGGAAGACAGGAGCAATTGTCCTGGTCTGTTGCACAGGACCTCAGCTATAAACCTGTGAGGAGAATGCCTACCAATCCTCTCGGTTTACTATCTGTTGCTTTCCTAATGTCCGTTCAGAAGGGAGCCCTGTGAACCCGGTATCAAGTTCTGGACCAGGTTCCAAGTTAAATCTTAAAAAGAAAATAATATCCCTCTCCTTCTCTGCGTGATCTACAGGGTTCCAGACCTGCATGTCCTCATACAGCATGGACAGCCCTTTTCCAAGCCAAGGAACCTGCAAACCGGGAGATTTTCTTCGGTAGAGCATCTCCTCGCAGCTGGACCTGCAACAATCGCTCACAAGAGACAATGTATCTGTATTTTAGAGTCTCTCTGTTGCAAATGGGTCCAGAAGTTTCCCATGTTCTTAAGATGGGGGTGGGGACAGAGAAGGGGCCCGGAGAGGCTACGCACTCAACAGCCCTTAGCAGCTGTGGAAAGTTTGATGCAGCAGGGGCACCCAGACAGAAAATTAAAAAACTAATAAAGTCCTCAGTGTGGGGCGCTGGCATCAGGACAGCTTCCCTTCTCCAGACACCTAATAAAGAGACATTCCGGGACACTAACTCATAAGGGGGATCTGCAGGGGTCATGGACAACAGTGGAAAGTGAGCCATGGAAACAGCAGTCAATCCACTCGCTGCAGGGAGGGTTCTCTTCTTCCCTGCCCTTGTCTTTTCAGTTTAGAAAAATGGTAGGGTGCACGGGACTGACAAAACACAGGGGAGCCATGCGGGGAGCTGTGGAAAATGCTTTCCTGGCAGGGTGAGCATACCTCAGATCACAGTGCAGGGCAGGAGGTGATGGTCACTAGAGTGATGTTGAGACTGGTCGGTGAGATGGCTCGTGGGAGAGCTGGAGTTTTGCGAATGAAGTGTTTGGTCGAGTTGGCTTTGATCAAACAGCTTCTTACAGGTTTTCCCGGGAGTTTCCCTCTGGGGTTAGTTACTTGGTCATCCTGACCTCGAGTTTTGAGAACATTTATGCTGTTTGATTTGGTTTTCAAATTGGCCCATATCAATTCAAAAGATAAGGGGGATAAAAAGAGACTCAGGCTTTCAGCTAAACCACCCAGTCAGTTACAGTAGTTTGCCTTTAGCCCTTTTGCTTCCTGTGGTTTCAATTACCAGCGATCAACCACGGCTCAGAAACACTAAAGGCAAAATGCTTCATAGTGCCCACCACTCTTAGGAGGGCTGGAAGTCCTGGACTGACGCTCAGATCCTCACACTGTGGTTTTGACTCACCCACGGTCAGTGGCCACTCAAGTTATCTCAGCTCTCGAACCAGCTGTTTATGTTCAGTTAGCACTAAGGTTCTCAACCTGTGGGGGGCTTGATCGCTTCGGGAGGCTGAAGGACTGTTTGATGGGGTCGAATATCAGATATCTTGCATATCAGATATTTACATTGCAAGTCATAACAGTAGCCAAATTAATGTTAGGAAGTAGCAACGAGAGTCATTTTATGGTTGGAGGATCACCACAACATGTGGAACTATATTAAAGGGTCACAGGATTTAGAAGGTTGAGAAGCATTGAGCTAATGCCTATTCTACTTAATAATGTCCCTAAAGTACAAATGTCCAGGAGGCAACGGGTAAGAGCACTGACTGCTCTTCCAAAGGTCATGAGTTCAAATCCCAGCAACCACATGGTGGCTCACAAATGTCCAGGAGGGACCAGAGCATAGACTATGAAAGAATAGATTAACTCTGGTCCTATGTGGCCGTGTGGCAGGGCAAATGAGAACAACCTCTGGAAGTGCAGTCCTACTGGAGGTTTGGAAGTTACCTCAGGGATGGGAAGGGCTGCCACGCTTGGGATGTGTCTTCTCTCACAGAAGGAGGGAAGCCATAGTCTATGAAGGAAAGAGTAAATGCCAGCTGGCTTTGTTTCCTAGTTTTCCATGTTGAGTTCAACCCAAGTCTTCATAAAGACTTGGGGGTAGTTGTCATTTGTTTGTGCAGTGTTCTAATTACTTTGCCACCTGGAGAGTCTCCTCAGTGGTGGCTACAGTGGTGTGGTGTTACTTTTGCGTTAGGAAAGTAAAGTTCTACATTGTAGGGATCCGAGAAAAGGCTTTGAGTCACCCACCTCCGGAATCCTTGCAGTCTCCAGGTGTGAGAGCAGGGGGGACAGGAAAGCTTGGCCATCATACCCTGTCCTGCCACTCAGAAGCACAGGCTGTCGGAATAAATACCTTCCTGGACCTCAGTTTGTTGTACAGGAGGAAGATGGATGGGAAATGACTGGAGAGCCCCTGAGGGCTCCGACATGCTGGTTCCCTGAGGCCGGGAGGGTGGACTGGGGATTGTATTCTATGCCCTCCCCTGTCAGAAAGAGTACTTTACTTCTGGCTTTTTTGTTCAGCTGTGGCTTGGCAGAGGCTGAGCTCCAGCCCTTGGCTGTGATGTAGGGAGGTCTGTGGTTTGGTGAGTATAGCGAAATGTGTGCTTTTGAACTTTGTATGCCCAGGGTTTCATTCTCTCTTTTCTTCCTTCCTCCCCTCCCTCTTCTGTCATTCCCTTCCTCTCTCCTCCTTTCCACTTTTTTTTTTTTTTTTTAAATCACATTGCTGACCATGAAAATAGCTTCACACTTAAGAAAAGGACAAACCTGGCTGGGCATGGTGGCTCATGTTTTTAATCCCAACACTCGGGAGGCAGAGGCAGACAGAGCTCTGTGAGTTCGAAGCCAGCCTGGTCTACAAAGCAAGTCTAAGACAGCCAAGGAAATCTGTCTCAACCCCCACTGCCACCTACTCCCCAAAACAAAAGAAAAGGACAAACTACTATGTGGTCTGACTGAGGCTGCCACCCTGTAAGGAACTCTTAAAAGGAGACTGGGAAGCATCCAGCATGAATGTAAAAATTCAAACACTTAAGTGTCTCCTTGTGTGCCTTGATAAATCCCGATTGGTCTGGCAGGTTTGGGGTAGAATATAGGACTCTGCCTTTCTGAGGAGCCCACAGAGGATGCTGTTCCACATACTCTACAATGTGAGGAACTGCATCAGAGGGTTGAAGCCTTTGGAAGGCTGAGAAACATTGAATTAATGCTTATTTGATTTAATAATGCCCTTAAAGTTTACAAATGGCATCATTGAGTCTCCCTAAAGGAGGAAGAGGGAAAGAGAGGAGGAGAGCCCAGAGATGTAAAATTCAAAGCAAACTGAACTGAACACTGTTACTCACAAGGGTAGGGGCCCCAATTCCTATCTACCTATAGGCCCTCTGAGAGCAAAGCGCTGGGATGTGCACACTCTCACCAGATTTTCCAAGCTGTGCCTCTTTGGGTCAGCCCTAGAATGAACCAGGTCTGTTTTTAACACTGGGAGTTTTGCCCCTTGGGAGAATGACCTGCCTTTTCTGGTTTATCTTGCTTCTTTCCTCCCCAGCCACTAGGAGGAGAAGGGTTGGGTGACAGAAGTAAGGAAGGACTGTGCCTCTCAGTTAGAAAGACACAGTACAGGGGGTTAAATGAGCCCCAAACTTGGCTCCTAACAACACTTTATTACTGAGCAAGACCAGAAATGATATTTCAGCAAAGCAATGAACTGTGCACCATTTAATATACCTTTTTTAATTGGGCTGCACACCAGGGGCACCCCCTTAATGGCATTATGGCACCAATTACCTCATTAGGAGGAAAGAGCTGCTTTTATGACAGGTTTTGGAAATTAAAAGAGCAGAGAAAGACATCTTCCAGGGGGCATCACTTCTGGGCAATGGCCCTGCCCAGCAACGTGTATGGAATAAGAAGCCCTAGGGGCCGAAGTCAGTCTGTGACACCTGTCTGGTCTGACCCCTCTTGGACACCAGATCTAGAGCTCTCTGTGTGTTGTTCAGTTGGGAATGTGAACCCCATGGCTCAGGCACTGTGCCGTGTGCAAAGGCCGCAGGTGGGCCTTTCTGGAAGTTCGGTTTCTAGGGCTGCACCTTGCAATTTGGCCCCGGGAAGCCAGGATGGGGTTTCAATCACACTGCTTTTTCTGACAAGTCCTTGGAGCAGCTCCCACTTAATAGACTCAAAGATACCATTTACAATCACTCACAAAAGGTCCTGATGACCCCAGCCAACCCTCAGATGCATGCGTTAGCTTCTTACATCTCCAAGGGTCAAGATCTTGGCAAAGCCTGGACCATCTGAGATTCCTTGCTTTGCTCCTCTGAACATATTACAGCTCATTTTCTCATTCCTGTTCAATAGTGGGGATCAAGCTGGGTGTCACTGTGTCCCCTCAAATGCTTGCCTGCCGGGTTCCTCATCAATAAGAGAAGAATGCTACCCTCAGATATGAGCTGGGTGAATCTAGGTGAGGACTGGGTTTTTCTTTCTGGCAGCCTCTCACGGTTTCCTTCTCTGCAGTCGCAAGAACTCCAGCCTCCAGATTTTGTGCAAACACAGGATTTATAGCAATGGTTTTGTAGAGGGTCCCAGTTTGCCAAGTTGATGATTAATGTGGTTTTTCTCGCAGAGCAGCTGGCTTTTCCTGCCAACCCGGTGAATTGCACGAAGGCTGCGCAGTTTCTGCTTTTCTTTATGTCACCCTGTGGAACTGGGAGATGGCATTGTGTTGCCAGAGTGGGAGAAGAAGCCTCAGGTGGGAAATGGCAGACCTGAGCTGATCTGTAGAGGATTTCTTAATAACTACAGGGACTACCCTGGTTCCAAGCCTTTGATGGCTGTCCACTGCCTGCAGACTTCTCCACGAGGCGTTCCCATTCTCCATCATCTGGCTTTCGCGGAAGTTTGGTAATCCTGGGTGCTCTTCCCAAGTAACTAGGATTGCATGGCTCTAATTTCCTCTTGTGATGGTTACTCTCCAATCCAGCCTTGCTCTGTACTTCCAAGCAACCTGAAACATTTCTTCAATGGTCTTGCCATTGCTACAAACTTAAAATATCCTCAAGTAGGTCCATTAACTTAATCTCAAGGCTCTCCCCATCCCCAGCTATCTCATTTCAATCTTGGACACTGCTCTAGGGGATGAAAAATAACTGGCGAGACTCAGAACCTCCTTGTGTTCTTAGCTCATCTTTCACAAGGACCCACTGCTTTGAAATACCCAGAGTGTAATAGACATTAAAAACGAACAACAGACAAACCCGGTTCTTACAGCCTATATTATTTCTTCCTCCTCCAAGTCAATAATAAAATGAGTTTTGTGTCTAGTTAAATCTGATGTGCAGGGGAAATTAGATTGTAAGCAAATACATTTATTAGCAATAGACTATAATTAGAACTGTTCCTTGGTAAAAGAGGGATTTAAGCCATTTGTATGTATTCTTGCTGTTGCTATATTGATTTTTATATCAGCCAGGCTGCTCCTTCCTTGTTTGCTTTCAGCCATGACCAATAACTTACACTACTCTAGAATTCTTTTCAATTAAAAATATAATTACATCATTTTCCTCATTGCTGTTCTCCCTCCAACTGCTCGCTCCCATGCATCCTCCTGTCTGGTTCCCTCCCAAATTCATGGCCTCCCTTTCTTTGTTATTGTTTTACTTTTCAAACACACACACACACACACATGTATATGTATATATATATATAATTTCATGACTAGAGAGATGGCTTAGTTAGTTTTGAGTTAAATCTTTATCTAGAATCTATGTTTTTTAAAAAGCTAGATGTAAAGCTTGGCAGTGGTGGTGCACACCTTTAATCCCAGCACTCAGGAGGCAGAGGCAAGTGGATCTCTCTGAATTCGAGGCCAGCCTGCAGTACAGAGTGAATTCTAGGACAGCTAGATCTCCAGAGTCAAGTAGATTCCAGGCTCACTGGCAAGTCAGCCTACCTCTGCGGGGACTTCTAGGTCAGTGAGCAATAATGTCACAAAAGGGGCAAGGGGAGTTGGTTAACACCTGAGGAATGCCACGTAAGATTAGTGTCCTCTGGCCTGTATATGCATGCACCCACATGCACACACATGTGTAGAGAGAATCTCTTATGTGATGTATAGAAGCATCACTTATCAAAAAAGCTTTTGGCCAATGAGCTGAGGCAGGAAATAGGAGGTAGGCCATCCCGGAAAGATGATGAGAAAGAATTCTGGGAAATAGTTAGACATGGGAGATTCACCTTGAAATGCTGAGGAGATAGACATTAGAAGATGAGGAGAGGAAACCAGCCGAATAGCTAAACTTAGGTTAGAATAAAAGGGGTAATTGAGTTATGAGCTAGTCAGAGAACAAGCCAACGCTTATGGCTGAGGCATTTATTAATAAACAATAAGTCTCAGAGTTGTTATTATGAGAACAAAGTAGTGTGGGAGGAAAAGCCCAAAGTTACACACCTGTGCTCCTGCACACACCACACCACACACACACACACACACACACACACCACA
>NW_022196894.1:27453697-27456196 GCF_008632895.1 Mastomys coucha | reverse complement strand
ACCACACACACACACACACACACACACACACACACACACACACACACACATTTTAATCAACTCAAACTGAAGATAGCACTAGATTTTTCTTCCTAAGTACTTCAGAACAATTATCCTTGACCAGATTTGGGTCATTGATTGCAATTTTCCCCCCTGGAGTAGTAGTATTTTAAAATATTAAGGTATACAAAAATAAATACTAGTTACTGTTTTTAACATTGCTTTTTCTTTCCAGAATTACTATTCTGTATTTAAAGATTTCTTTACAGGCCGGCATGGTACCCACACAATCCAGGCACTACTTGGGAGGCAGAAGCAGGCAGATCTCTGTTGAGTTTCAGGCTAGCCAGGGCTACAGAGTGAAACCCTGCCTCAAAAAGAAACAAAGAAAGAAACAAACAACCCCTAAGAAAGTAAAGACTCCTTTAAAATCATATTTTTGGTAAAAGCTGCTTTTAGTTATCATCATAAGCTCAGAACATTCCCACTTTTAAATATCGAGTCATTTGCCAATATGACTTAAACTCATTTTTTTCCTGGAAAGTGTGAATGATATGCCCTAGGAATTTCTGAGTAATGACGCTTTCTTTCAGATATGAGTGATAACTCAGGTAACTTTGGAATTCTTGACTAGCAGATAATATTTTTGTACTTGCAGCCAGAGATGCTGCAAAGGATCAGTAAGTTGACTTTTTTTCCCTAGATAATTGAGACAATCTCTTCTTGCTCCTGACCTCAGCTGAGGGTAGGAGTTGGAGCGTCTGAGGTAGTTTTCCAAGGTGCTGAGTGAAGTAAGATCTGCAGCTATACATTTTTTATTTAGTTCTTTCATTTAGTGGTTCCCCAATTCACACTTCTGAGTGACATCATATTTTGATATTCAGATAGATATGTTATGGTTTAGATAAAAACTGTATTTGTATCGGCTGAGGAAACTTTTACTTATTTCCACTTGCAGTTTTATTTATTTTTTTTCCTCCTGGGGTCATCTCTTATGTGTATTTTCAGTTCATCAAACACAACCATTTTCTCGAAGCACTTTTAGCCCCTTGGCTCTCTCCTCCCATTTCACGGCAGCGTTGGAAGGTTCTCTTCTGAATCACCGATTCCAACTTTTTTGCAAGGTGCATTCTGAAAAGTTTTGAATGAAACCTTTAATTTGCTATTTTTATTTTCATATTTTCTTTTTATGTTTCTCCCTGGATTGGGAGGAGACTGGTTCTCTAGACACTATTCTTCTCTACCAGCTGTGGTCCTGCTGTGCCGCTTCCAGCCTGATGTCCATTCTAGGCTTGGAGCTGTATTGTCATTTGTATATTTTTATCTCTTCTACACCGGTGTTCTTTTCGTGGCTGACTCTGTGTCTCTTGCCTTTCATCATTTGATTTTTCTTTAATTTTTAATTGATTTTCTTTAATTTTTATGATAAGATAGTAGAGTTCTTCAGTTGTTTTTCTAGAAGCTGTAATTAGTTTTTGCTTCTTTAAAAAAAAAAAAAAAAGTCTTTTGTATATTTTGAGTTCCGGATTAGAATTCTACCTTTTATAATCTCCGGGCTCATTTTCTTTGACTTATAAGAAACAATGAATGATATGTATACTTTTCATGCTCGCTCATAAATAATGTGAGCACGCTTGCCCGACGGGTTTGCATTTGTATGAGCACTTTGGATGTCCTGTTTTGATGGAGCCAAGAAGAGAAAAAAACTGAAATCAGGTGCAGTTGGGGTGAGGGTGGGGAAGAGGCAGACGGGGGAAGATGGACTACCCCTGGACTGGGAGGAGACTGGTTCTCTTGGCACTATTTTTCTCTACCAGTTGGGGTCCTGCTGTGCTGCCTTCCTGCCTGATGTCCATGCTAGTCTGGGGCTGTATTGTGTTGTCTCCCTGCTAGTGTTGTTGACAATATGAAGTTTGCTTCCTTGGGATATATACATATTCCTGTACACACACACACACACACATATACACATATATGTATATATATAATATATCACATATTTTACACATACATATCGCATATATATCACATATACACATACATATATATCATATATAACACACACTCACACATGATACACTTAGTGTAGGACCTCCTGATGCTGCTGCTTCTGCAGCTAGCCTAAGTTATGCTGCTTAGATAACCTACAAAGCACATTCCCTTTGGCCCTGTACCCTTGACAATATAAGAGACACAGTGTGCTCTGTGGGTTCATGGTCTTTCCACCATGTACTGGCTGGTTTTGTGTGTCAACTTGACACAGACTGAAGTTATCACAGAGAAAGGAGCATCCCTTAAGAAAATGCCTCCATGAAATAAAGCTGTAAGGCATTTTCTCAATTAGTGATTAAGGGTGGGAGGACTCATTGTGGGTGGTGCCATCCTGGGCTGGTGGTCCTGGATTCTTTAAGAGAGCAAGCTTGCTGGGTGCTGGTGGCACGCACCTTTAATCCCAGCACTTGGGAGGCAGAGGCAGGCGGATTTCTGAGTTCGAGGCCA
>NW_022196894.1:27414482-27453617 GCF_008632895.1 Mastomys coucha | reverse complement strand
AAAAAAAAAAAAGAAAGAAAGAAAGAAAGAAAGAAAGCTGAGCAAGTCAGAAGCAAGCTAGTAAGGAGCATCCTTCTATGGCCTCTGCATCAGCTCCTGCTTCCTTGGTCATGATGCTTGTGCAGGAATAGAAACCCTGACTAAGACAGGCCACTTCCTGTAACCACCACTATTTCTATATAAGACCCAACCCCCGCGTCTACCTCATCTGGTTCCTTCTCTACTATCCAGGAAGGATGGCACCACCTTCCTAGCATGTAGAAGGCACACGTTATTTTCGTACTTATTTCCCCTCTCCAGGGAGCTTTGACCTTATATTCTCTGGATCATATGACAGGAGATTATAGCACGGAGGAAATTAGGCCCTTGCCTACAGCCGTGTGACCAAGCTTCCTATAAGGCTTTTCTTACTTTGATAGCACAGATTGTTTGCTATGAGTTTATTAAACGCAATCTAAGTCTTTGTAGTAGAAAAGTAGAGATGTAAGAGCATTGACTAAGAGCCAAAAACCTAGGCTGGTGCTCCAACGCCATTACTTATAAACCACACACAGTCCTTCTTGGTCAATAACCTTCTATTTGCTCATTTGTAAAATGAGAACGATGGCATGCATTGATGAGAGTATAGGAAGGATTTTTTTTTTTAAGCTTTTAAAACAAAACAAAAAAGCACCAGAGCAGACAGCCCTCCATTTGCTTTGCTTTTTGTCTCATGTAAGCTGGGCCCATAGCAGGGAAGGTCTTCCATAAATCTGTATTGGGGCTCATTTGAAATGAACATCTAGAAAATTCTGAAGAGTAATTGGAATGTAAAAGGGAGCAGTGGAGTCTGTGAAGGTGCCATTGTTTTCTCTCTTGATGTCATGTTTACAGCCTTTCCTTGAACACGAAGCCCCTGATCCCACAGTCTTACATTATGTCTTTAATCTCTCCTTGAAATCCTGCCCATTCTCCTCACACTCAAATTTTATTACAAATGGTGCCCTTTCAAAGGCCATTTAGAAAATGTAATTATCCGTGACTCAGTGTCACTTCTAAAGCCATTCCTTGTGACTTCTTGGAAGCTACATAATCTATTTAATTTCCAAATGTCTTGGATTCAGGAAGGGGTTGAGGGAGGATATCCTATAGGGTGTTTGAGGAGATTGTACTAAATTGGCCTGGATCATTTATGATGGGCAATCCAGCAGGTGTATCAATACCACCTACTGGGTGCTCTCTATTAAGTGCTGCCACATGGCTCTATGTCAGTGTTGTATTCTCAGACATGGGTTAGCTAGGGCCCCAGGCCAGGCAGAATCCATGAGGGGTTTGCTTCAGCATCAACAGCATTAGTATGGAATAGGTTTTGCTCAGGGATGGGAAAATGATGGGATCCGTTAGTTAAATGGAGAGCTTTGATGAGTACATGTCATTTCAGGCCTAACTGTAAGACTCCATGACGAGTTCTGCAGAGGTTACACAGAGGGCACTTCTAGACTTGGTTTTGAGAAGTCATTCTTTAACAAAAATTATCATTATTTTTTTAGGCCAGCTTAGAAATGCATATCGGATTAGAAAGGAAAGCGTTAGCGCTGCTTCTTGGCAGCAGAAGAATTCAAATCAGGAAATCCTGAAGGAATTTACAACCCAGGCAGTTCTGGAGTGGCAGATTGGTTCGTGCACTATGTGATCACTCAGAGAGGTCAATTTTAGTTGTGTCATTATTTACAGAAGAATAAAGTTCAACAGACAGATCAATCAGAGAGCATCCCAGGGAACAGGGGTTGGGATGAAACCTTGGAGTTACACAATGCTGTGTACAGGCTGGGGAGGAGGCAGGTGTGGCTCCTACTAGGATGTACCTATGGAAGGATGAGGGTCCCTGAGGGGTGGGGTGAAGGGAGAGATGGAAGGTCCACCAGAGCAAAGCTGCAGAGAGGGTTCTGAAGGCCCAATAGAGGATTTGTCATTTTGCTCCTGAGCCATGGTGTTATGTAGAACTAACGATATCAGGATCGCTCCTTTGAAGCTGTAATGGTTGATATACACTGACTGGAGAGAGACCAGACTCAGAGTCTAAGGTGTTATCATTCCTGAGCAGCTTTGGACAAATGACTTAAATTCTCCAATACCCTGCTTTGTTTTGTTTTCTGTGAGTGTGGTTTGTGAGGGATAGGTTCAAAAAGAGGGGTAAAGGCACCAGCAAGGCCCAGCCTTTCAGAGTGTTCTGGGGTGGTCCATAAAGCTTAGGTGGGACCTGGAAATCCGCATGGGTAAGTCCTTATTCTGCCACATAGACCGTGCCAGACGGCCACGGTCTTCTTTCATTAACTCTTAGATCAGAGTAGTTATGATGGAACTTAAATTATTCACTAGTAATATTTTCCTAGGTATATGAAAAAATATTCTTTTTCTCTGTTAAAGTACCCAAGTACTTTAGTTTGCTCATCCAACAAGTTTTTATGGAATATTTTATGCACCACAGTGTGGTCAGTGCCAGCCTTCCTGTCCATACTGTTATTCAAAACGTATAAAGAAGAGACTAGGAACTCAATTACAATGGAGAGATAAATCAGTACATATAGAGAAAATGTATTTATTTCATTGTTATACAGGTATTGGTTAATAAAGGTATGTGTGTGATATGTGTTTTTACTGGTTTCTAATTAACATCATTGTATAGAGAGAGATGCATATGCTATGCTTTACATTTCCTGCTTGAGGATTTCCTTAGGCAGAGTTTCTCTGTGTAGCTGTCCTGGAACTCACTCTGTAGACCAGGCCAGCCTCGAACTCAGAGCTCTACTTACCTCTGCCTCCCAAGGGCTGGGATTAAAGGCATGTACCACCACTGCCTACAACAAAGTAAGAAATCATGCTGTGCTATCTTCCCTTCTAATAAGGAGGAAGAAATTGGTAAGACTGTGTTGGTTCTGCACTTTATGTCACTATCGTATGCCATATGAATTTTGTCATTGAGCGTGTGAGAAATGTATTGCACTTATATTAACTGTGCATAGTCCACCTAAGCCTAAAGTAGAGTCTGATGAACTCATAACTTGTTTATAAGACTCATTGTATGTAAAAGACATGCACAGATAACTGATGTATAAAGCATAGCAACCAGTAGTAAGTATAATGATAACAGCAAATGAGAGAGAGAGAGAGAGAGAGAGAGAGAGAGAAAGAGAGAGAGAGAAAGAGAGAGAGAGAGAGAGAGAGAGTCAGTCATTGGAAGAGAATGAAAAAGTCTTCAGCATCGCACTGTGCTTGGGCTTCTTATGTCATAGATTTTGGCCCAGAAGGCTAATGAACTCATCGCTGAGACTGGCAGAACGCTTATCAGTTCAGCTCAGATCTTGTTAGAGCAGCACAGAAGGACTGTCCCTCGTAGCATTTGCTCTGACAACTCCTCTGCAGGACTCACAGGGTTTAAGTGAGATGCTTCAACACTGTTTGCTTGCTCAGAAGGATGTTGACTTGGGAGGCTCTGCCATAACGGAGACTCTGCAATAATGGAGAGCAGTCGCATTAGCCGCGCTCTTGGAAGGTGTCCATAGACTCTTGGCTCAGCAAGTGTTTGGGGTGCATGTGTATAGTGCTGTTTCTTTTCCCATAACACAAAGAAATGAAGGCAAAGTGAGAGGAGGGGGTATCAGGGAGCAGACCAGTACGCAGCTCTTCAGCCTTAGCCCCTATTGCGTTATCCAAATGTACAATGTGTTCCTCCACCTCAAGTTACAAGCAGCTGAATTGAATTAGAAAAACAGCCCCTCGGTTGCCGAGACCTGGCCTGCCAAATTCTCAGCTGGCAGGAGTTTTTATAGCTCCGTTATAAACCCCTGAAAAGTGAGGCAGAGAATGGAAACATTGACATAACCTGAACTCCCAGGAGTGGCTTGTGGCACTCTAATTATCCTCTGGGCTCACTGGCCCCGGGTTTCCTTTCCCTGGGCTGGCAAAAAACAGTGCAGTGGCTCTGCCGGTCCTGAGCTCTGGAGGTTGGAAGCTGGGCTTTGCAGGGAATAATGAGATAGTGTCTGCTGGTGGGAAGCCCCCTGTTCCATACATGTGAGCCCCTCCCTTTTCCCTTCCTTCCCTTGTTCTCCTCCTGCACCACCTCCCCAATCCTACTCCCCCTCAAGAAGGCAGAACAGTTCAGTTGGTTGTAAAAATTAATGAGTTCAGACACAGCCTTGCCTTATTCCGGTCCAGCTGCGTAACCAGGGCGATTCCGACCAGCATTCTAGACGCTGACATCAGCTCCACACCCCGGCACAATGCTGCTCTGTTTGATCTCAGAAACAGATCAGGCTCCTGGGCTTTATACATCCTGCTTCCTCCCTACGTAAACTCATTTTATGACCCACCAGGAGAGCGCATCTTGACTGGTCTCTCCCCAGGCCACCAATACTAGAGGATCTGGCCTTACTGTGCACTCCTCTTTTCCCAGCTGGACACTTTGATTCCACTTTCCTGGTCCCCCTGAGGTTTTTCTGCTCACCCGCCCAGGCACTGACAACTAGTGGAGGATGATGGTGATAATGATTTCACTGCTTTCCATTTGCACATTTCACTATTTTCAACACACATTTGGGGCTTTGTCTGATTTGCAGCCCAGCATCACCCTGAAAGGTAGAGGTGGTGCACCCGCTATGTAGAGAAAGTAAGGGTGGCAGAGCTGGTGAAAGCAGACCCAGATTCCAGCAGCCCCGACTCCTACTAAAGGTCTCCTGCCATGCACTTGGGGTGACACCTTGGTGCAGGCTCCTGGAAACAGATTAAGTGTCTGCTGATGACCGGAGCTGGACGGAAGCTCTGTGGACCCACTCTCTGTCGGGCGGAAGGAACGGGAGATAACAGTGTGTATGCACAGGTTGCAGCTCACAAAGACCTCCAGCATCCTGCAAGATGCTGCTTCTCTTCAGCTCGCTTCCCTGAAGCACCGGCACCCAGAAGCATCTATCCCAGAGAGGTTCTCTCTACTCTCAGCTTCCTTAAGGGATTTCAGGTGAAGTTGCTAGATCTGAGGCAAAGCGCTTTAGAAATAACAAAGAAGTGTCAACCTGTATGATAGTTTGCAGGTCAATGTTATTAAAGAACAGTGGTTCTCAACCTGTGATTTGAAACCCCTTTGGGGTAGGAGGAGAGTCGAAGGATCCTTTCACTGGGGTCACGAAGAACATTGGAATGCACAGATTTTTACATTGTGACTCATAATGGTAGCAAGCTTACAGATATGAAGTAGCAGCAAAAACAATTTTACAGTTGAGGATCACTACAACAAGAGGAACTGTGTTAAAGAGTTGCAGCATTAGGAAGGTTGAGAGCCGCTGCTATATAAGTAAACAGGAAAACATGAGGGGATATTAGGGTCCCTGTTGGTCTACCACATCTGCCATGTCAAAGTGCCAAGTAAAGAGAGTGCGGTTTAAACAGCAGGGATAGTTCTGGGAGTCTAGTTCAAGCACCAGCAAGGCCCTGGTTCTCCTGGTACTCTATTAGAAACGGCCTACTCCAACTTCTCGTGGTATCTGTCAGTCCTTGGCATCCTGTGGTACAGCTCTGTCACTCTGATCTTTGCCTGGGTCCTCAGCTGACATTCTCCTAATGTGTCTGTAATCTTTTGGTGGCATCTTCCTCTTCCTATAGGGAGATCATGTTGCATGAGGGCCCACCCTGAGGTACATCATACTAGACTGCTAATGTTAGCGGTGGTCATGAGGATATAATGCAATGATCAGTGCCCATATAAGAGTGGAGCCTTACCTTATGATATTCACTTACACTTGCCATACTTATAAAGCCTGGAGATGAGGGATAAGGACTACCACACCTTTCAGAGGGTGCAACCCAATCCAGAATAGAATGCCATTTCTTTCATGGTTGCCCTGTGGCTTGTGCCTATTCAGAAGCGAGGGGATTAGTCTGGTTCTCAAATAGCCTGTAACAGGGGTTGTAGGAGCTCTTCTACACGGTCACTTTTTTATCTGTGTGTTTCCGAACATATCCTCAATTAATCTGTGTAACCACCCTGAAAATGGCAAAGCTTAGAATTCTCATTTTGCTGGCGAAGAAATGGAAGTAAGAGGGAGTCGTCCCTTGCTTGAGGCTGGTGGTCCTGCAGGGGGTGGCTTTAGAGCAGTAAGTATCAATTCCCACTCACCAAGGGTGGCTTTTCTCCCCTCTGAATCAATAAGAATGAGTCTCAGGGAAGTCAATGAACCTGCCATGGGCCCCAGCTGGGAAACTGAGCTGGAGAGCAGATCCCACAGCCCATGCTCATTCCATTCCACTTTATCTTAATGTGACTCTGACCTCACCTTAACCTTGGTTTAGATGCTGGGAGCCAAGGCCTTACATAGCCATTTCTTTGAAGCCTCTGTAAGCACAGTTGCAGTCAGGGGGGTTTCCCTGAGGTCTTACTTTCTGGTGTCCCAACAGTGTTCCTGCCTTACCACTACCAGACGGCATGGCTTCTTATCAGGTTACCCCAACTTGTGTCGATAAGCATGCTCCGTTTTGTTCTTGTTTATCCGTGTCCTTTTCCGTTGGGATTACACAAACACGACATTTTTGCTTTGAAACAGATTTGCTGAGCAGTCTCGTGGTTCATTAGTGCTTAGAATGCCTCATTGCCCGAGTCTCTCTGTGCTCGCTGTGGGAAGCATCAAGACTCCAGTGACTCTGAGGTCCAAATGATTCCAGGGCCTTTAAGGCACTTATAAGAGTGTGTAGGCTGCAAATGTCCTGTCTTCTTTTCACCAGAAGATAATAAAGCATTCTAGAAATGACCAAGTTTCAGCAAACAGGCTGCATTTTGTCAGATCGCCTCTTGTTTCAGACATGGGGGTCCTTCTCAGTCTTCCGTAAGCCTCTCCAAGAGTTCTGACATGGGAACCATGTGGCCGTCAATCACCACAGACTCTCCCATCCTGACATTGGCACATCTGTGTTCTGCCAGGTTTGTGAGTTCTGAGTTTTAGCCTCATGGCTGGCTGGCCTTTCTGTTTGTTTCATCTTTCTGTTATATGTTCCCGGTTTATACTTGTAGACAGCCCACGCTTTGCAAGGCCCACAGAACTGCAACGTAAGAACCCATATGTGATACATTCAAAAAGCTTGATGAACATGGTACGATGTGATGCAAAGCCTGTATGTAGTTGCTTTTAAATTCAAATGTGGGTGAAGAATGTGAAAATAAGAACTCTAATTTCTTAAACACACAACAAGGATCCACTGGCTACAAGGTGTCGTGCCTGTTTGTGTTCTGAGACATAACTGACTGTGTATGTGTGTGTATGTGTGCATGTGTGTGTGTTTGTATATATGTATGTGTATGTATTCATGTATGTCTGTGTGTTTCTGTGTATATGTATGTATGTTTGTATGCATGTGTATGTGTGTATGTATGTGTATGTATATGCAAAATGTATGTGTATATATGTATATGTATGTGTGCATATTGGTATATGTGTGTGTATATGTATGTGTGTCTATTTGTGTATGGGAGGGTAAGGTGGATACAGTCAGATCACGTATGGAAGTAGGAAGTAGACAAATAATGCAGGAAGTTACAAGAAGAGTCCATGTGGAAACACAGAAGAAGGAAGGGGGATGTGAGTGTTCCAAACTGAGCCAACAACATGAGCTAGCAGAAGCTTGGGTGAGAGTTCTGAACCCTTGGGCTAAGGTGTGCTCAGTGGCACTTGACCTGTAGCTGCTCCATCAAGGAAGACCTCCGCTTCTAAGGTTCATGAGCCAGTGGTGGCTGGTGGAGTCACAGAGACCTAGGTGTTGGCACCTTCCTGGCCTGGTTTGATTCTCAGAACAGGTTCATGAGGAACAGGGTCTGCTTAATAGATGACGAAGCAGAGAGTCAAAAGCAACGTCGTGCCAGCAGCAGCAGCTGGCTGAGCAAGAAGACGTAGCTTTCCTGGGGCTCGCTTGGTTTGCTCCTTCCAGAGAATTTGGTGGATAGTTGCATCTGGTGAATGTAAACTGCCCTGCCTCATATACTTTTGTTACACCTAATTATTGTAACTCATGTCTCCACTGAAGGAAAACATGCAAATCAACAAAGGCATGTAGAATGGTTTTGAATTTTCTTGTTCACCTGTTTTCTTTATAGTTTTTTTTTTCACATATATTTAAAAATACTTAAACTTTGGAATTGGTTTTATTTTAGAGAGCTCTTCCCTAAAGGGCAGCTAAAGGTTTGTTTTGATGTTTGTTTGTTTTTCAAAGAACAATTCCACTAAAGAAGTCTTTGGTCCTGTTGTCGAGCTATTTTTTTTCATTTGAGGTGGATTTTCATTTTTTAGCTGCTAATTATTTCAGGGCTGCTATTCTGGTTTCCAAGCATACGAGCTGAGGGCCCCCTTGGAGAACTCTGAAGAAATCTGCTTCTGTATGAGGACATGTCTAGCTTCCCCTATACCAGGAGCCTCAAAAAGGAGCAACCCTCTTCTCACAGATTAGCTGGATTTAGTCCTAGTCAGAGCATCTGAGAAGCAGCAAGACAGGGCTGTCAGGAAGCCCACCCTGGCTGGCTGAAGACTTTGACCAAGTAAACACAGTCTGAGAGGGCCAGGGAGCTTGAAAGCAAAACTGTAAATGATCCCATGTGCGCTTCTTGGCTGATTACTCCTCTGGGGTGGACCAGAGACGAGGGACCAGCACAGAAGTCCCCCTGGGCTTTGAACAAGATGTGGCTACAGTTTTGCATCTATGTTTGGGGGTGTTTTCCAAGTGAAAGCTCATTAGGGAGACAGGAAGGCACGTTCCACTAATATCCATCAAAACAAGGTTTGAGTTTCAAAGCTCAGAAGAAACACAATAGTGTTGAAGTAAATGGTATGGCGAAGGGTCGCCTGCCCCTGAAAGGCAAAGAGGAGCAGGGTGGTGATTTGGATTAATTTTTTTAAAGCTAGCTTTTATTTGGGACAAATAAGTACACTTCAGGAAAATGTGTGTGTCCTGAGCACTTCCGTCCATGGGTAGCTTGAACTAAGCATTCTAGAATGTTCTGGTTTCTTGCCTCGTATTTCCTTCTGTATCAAACCTGAAGGGCTCAGAGTTTCCCACGATTGGTTCTTCTCCGTCATGATGATGGCTATTAAGACTTATTGAATTAGAGAATAGTATCAGGGCCAGGTATACATTGGAGCTAGCACAGGGAAGGCTGGTGAATGTACTGTAAACAGAGACATCTGAGAGATAGGGAGCCTGAGAGGCTTTACGGAGGCCTGGGCTTTGGAGCAGCATGCCTTTGGGCCTCTCCTCAAGCCAGGGAATGCGTCAGATGCTGGTGAAGATTAACCAGGCTGCTGACTCGAGAGATGGTCTGAACAGGGTCAGTCAGAATTCCTTTCCCAGGGCTGGTGTTGTCACCAAAGAAATGGCTTCAAAGCCCACAGCTAGCCACTCAGTTTGCTCCATAAAATGAGATATCATCTACTTAACTGAGCATCTACACAGAGGAAATGTGGTCATGCATGTACTTACAAATCGCAGTGCCTGGCACACAATAGGTGCTAACTAAATGGTAGGTTTTATTTCCCGTGGACTTTCAGAGAAGTGTGGGAATGTGGGCACTAAGGTTTAGGGAATACCTACTCCATGCTACGCATGCTCTAATAATAGGCCCTCTGGGCCTGTATAGAGGCTCCCTGTTGACTTAAGACCACACTGATATCTGGCAGCAAGAGCTAAGCATAGAAGAGACAAACACCTCTTGCTCTCTAGTGTCTTTTTTATTTGTCCCAAGCTAATTTCGATGCCGTGACTTTCAGTGACACCGGTGATGGTAATTTTACATATATGAAGAAGTCTGTGACTTTAAATTTTTCCCAGGCTTTGGATGTCACCAATGTGCACACCCAGATCTTGTATAGCAGTTCCCTCAAGATTGAAAAGCCCAATCGAGCAGACAAGCTCATCGGGACAGGACGTAAACAACTCAAAATAGCTTCAGGAAATCCCTGAAACTGAATAGTTTTACTAGGTACCCACCTCCAAGAATATATAAACAGTAAAGCCAAGGAACAGTCGCCTTCAGACAAGCCAAAATGCAGAGAAGAGTCTTAAATAAGATAAGCTGTAAACAGGAAGCAGAAACCAGCCAAGCTATTTGGAAGAGGTTTAGATCAACTGGACCACCTGGAAAGGACACTCTGACCTGTCTGCAGGCTGTGCAGGATGCTCCACATTCCAAGCTTTGTGAGCTGTCACTCAGGTTGTGGTGGGCTTTGGTGAAACAGCTGACTTTGAATGATTCTTGGTTCTGTGAGTAATCCCTCACCCGTGTTCTTATATGTAACTCCAATGAAACTCTTGTTTCATTAAGTTGGACTTGGTGGTCTGTCATGGGCTTACTAACTAGGGTAAGTAGGTTGGTGTGTGTGTGTGTGTGTGTGTGTGTGTGGAAGGTGGTGGTGGGGAGGAGAAGTGGTGGGGTGGGGGGAGAGGCTTCCCTAGGAAAAGTCACTTATACACCAGGTATAGGAGTCAGGGTCTCCCCAAGGTTCCCCTCTCAGACATTAACACTTTCTCACAACCCCTATCATTCAGAATTCAGTACCTCAAATCCTAGACAAACAATCCTGAATTGTCTTGTTGGGCAACTTAGGAAAAGTAGAGAATGGTAGAAAATTTAAATAGGTCCATGAGAGAAAACCAGCATTTAGTGAGTTGTTCACCTGCCATTTGGTAAATATATATCCATGTGCTATACATCTTTGCCACGTGACAAAGATGAACTGAACTTGATCTTTCTTCTCAAAACTAGTGGCTTCTTCATGTTCTGGATGCTGGTCAAAGTTTGAAAGTGTCTAACAAACGGTAGTAGTGAGACTTAGAAATATTTCTGCATATGGGAAACTTTGGTTTTGTTTAAAAGCATAGTAGCAGATGTGAGTGGACATCTAACTCAGAGAATTTTAAATAGCAGACACAGAAACTTGCCTGGGACTTGTAGGAGAATGGTCAGGCAGGTAAGATGTGCTTAGCTCTAGAGAAAGCTTTCCAGAGACGCAGCTTGGGTATCTGCCAGAGGGTCCCAGTGAGCAGAAGATGGAAAGAGAGAAAAGCCCTATGGTGTCCGCAGGAAACTATGAAGAGCCTTCTGTTGGTGATTCATAAATCCTGAAGCAGAAAATGAGCACAGAGATAAGAGAAAGCTAGAAACTTAGCCTGGGCTGCACAGCCAGGAGGCAGCTCACCAGGCTGTAGGGCTCAGCTGGTCTGAACCTCTTCTAGGCGGCTCCATCTGCCCTTTTCAGCAAAGTGTCTATCTATGTCAGTGAGTTTCCTCGAGTGGGCAATGGGAGCCCCAGGAGAGTTTCAGCCAGAGAGAAGGAGTGGTCTGGTATGCACTTTTTGTTTGTTGAGACAGGGTCTCAAGTGGCCCTGACTGACCATCCTAGAACCCACCATGTACACCAGTCTTGTCTCAAACTACTGCCATACTGAGCCTGCTAATTAGAAGGATGGCTTTAAGTCCTAGAGCACTGTATTGGGTTTGATTTCTGCTTTAGACTACAGGGTGGAGACTGGCTGAAGGGTTTGTTTGGAGGCCCTTGCCACTTTCTAAGTAAGAGGCGGGTGAGGGTTTCAAGTAAGAAAAATGTCTTTACTTACAGTATGGCCGCACATGCACAGACAGCTCTCCAAAGGCTGAGGTAAAGAGCTACTAGGTACAAAGAGAAACTCGTCACAAAGCAAAAGAAGCCTGGCAGTGTTGGGAATTGAACCCTGGGCCTCAGTGCATGCTGAGTAAGTGCGCCATCACCCCCAGCTCCCCTCCTAGCCCAGCAGTCCCTCATTATTAGATTTGAGAGCCGGGTCTACGGTACTTCCTGGGTCACACAGAAGCAGCTCACAGCTACCTTTCTGTACTTTGATTTGGGGAAAGTATGAAGGGGAGCGATTCACCATTGTCCTTTCTTTCAGATACCTTCTTCTTTCCTCTTTCTCTTTCTTCTTTCTTTCTTTCTTTCTTTCTTTCTTTCTTTCTTTCTTTCTCTCTCTCTCTCTTTCTTTCTTTCCTTTTTTTTTTTTTTAAATTTAGTTCCGCATCTCTGCTTTGCAATGTTTTCTGTGATTGCTTTCCTGGAGCGGTTCAAGCGTGGGGTGTGAGCACCTTAGACCAGCTCATCTCTCAAGCCTTCAGTAGAGTTATGCACTCTTCCCCGCTCCTGTATGTTTCAGAAGCAACTTCCGAGCAGCAAAACCAATGAGGAATTTTTAAATCTCCTCTCCAGGTCCCTAGATGATCTGATGCATTTTCTCACATCCCGATCTTTCATACAGGAGGCTGCAGGGTGGCATCCTCTATTCTAGAATACCGGGCAACTCTAGGAAGAGACAAGGAGGACACTGAAGGCCGGAGGGGGAGGGAAGCGCGTGAGCACCATTCACTGAGTGAGGTGTTGGGGGAAGGCAGGGGAGACTCTAAAGGGTTAAATGAGGAAGAGGAAGGGAATTGGGGACAAGGATGTGTGGTTATTTACGCAAACATTGACTTTGTGGCCTGACAGCCAAAGAGTGTGTTAGAGGTCTTGTCTAAGCCAGGGTGTCCACTGTTGGAGGTTAGGATTCTGTAAAGTATCAGAGACTTGGGGTGTGATTGGTGTGAGCCAACTGGGAGGGTTGTGGCTTTGATCAGTCCTCTCCTTTCTCAAAGACCTTTTTCTCCTTCAGAAGAAGCTTTCTGTCTCTGCAGCTTGAGTGAAGCTGAAGGTGAAGAGACCGAGTTATGATCTAGTAAGAGACTTTTCTCCTGAGCCTTAACCAAAGCCCTACGGGTGGCAACGTGGACTATACTAACAGGTTTTGGAGAAATAAGCATTTAGCGTGCAAAGCGCTACTTCTACAAGTACATGATAATCTGTGGTAATCCCTCCCGGGGAAGTAGGGAGCTCTTGTTCCCTCACTGGCTTCTTCTGGCCTTTCAGATGACCTCTTCCCATCTCTCACTGTACGGTTTATATATCAATTCCCTTGCTGAGAGCAGGCAAAACCCACTGGAAAGTGGAAACTGAGGCTTGGCTCTGTTGGAAGGAAGCATTGGCCTCTGAGTCTCAGCTCCATTCTTTGCTCTCAGAGTACCTGGACAGAGCTCTTTACCAATTTGGGTCTCAGTTTCCAATGGACACTTCAGTGGGAAAAATTTTAACTCTTGAAACTTAGAATGGATTCTGTGTCCTGCCAAACGCATGAGATACTTACATCTTCCTGAGGTAGAAGGGCACACTCTATGGCTAATATACCAGCTACTGGTATCTCCTTTCTACTTTGGATGGGATTGAAGAGTCATTTCTGTGCTCTAGCTCTGTGCCCTTCGTGGTGGTATGATGGATTGGAATGTCACTGAGGCTGCTGAAGGCCCAGATTTCAGGGGGTATGCAGCTGCCATGTTTTCTACCAGTCAGGACTCTAAAACAGCAAAGGGGAAGAGGTTTGGTAGGCGTGGTTGCTCTAGGTAACAACTAGGATGAAGGCGATAAGAGGGGTCACTTGAAAGGTAGCGAGCCACCCGCTGAGCCCAGGCAGTAGCTTTGCTCAGAAGGTGACTCAGAGGGTGAGTCCCAACCCATTTTAGACCCAAAGCAAATTCTCCAAGCCCTGTTGTAGTTGGCTAACAGCAATCCCCAAACCACAGGCTCCAGAGCTACAAGCCAGAATTTCAGAAGAAGCCACCCACTGGAGAGACAAAGAGAGGAAGCCTGACCCTGTATGTTTGGAGTCAATAGCTTTTAGAGTTTCTCAGTAGTCCTCTAGCAAAATCTTGTCCTCATTCATAGCTACTGACCTGGGTAGGGGATTAACTAGTCTTCCTTAAAGTAAAATCATCAAACAGTTGCGGGTCCATTGTTTGCATCCCAGAGCCTGGGAGACTTGCTCGGCTGAGGAGCCTGGGTGTTGGGAAGCTCTCTCTCATTCCACTTAGATGTTCTGCAAACTTCATCTCAAATAATCCTGTTAACTTTTAGAGACAGCTCCTCTGAGGGATGGAGAGATGGCTCAGTGGATAAGAACATCACCTGGCCTGTTCTACCAGAGGTCTTTTTTTC
Organism: Mastomys coucha; assembly: GCF_008632895.1. Lineage (NCBI taxonomy): Eukaryota > Metazoa > Chordata > Mammalia > Rodentia > Muridae > Mastomys > Mastomys coucha. The sequence goes on along the minus strand of NW_022196894.1, from coordinate 27,439,560 downwards.
CCCACTGAGACAGGGTTTCTCTGGATAGCCCTGGCTGTCCTGGAACTTACTCCGTAGACCAGGCTGGCCTCGAACTCAGAAATCCACCTGCCTCTGCCTCCCAAGTGCTGGGATTAAAGACGTGCACCACTACCACTGTGGGCTTCTACCAGAGGTCTTGAGTTCAATTCCCAGCAACCACATAGTGGCTCACAACCATCTATAAGGGGTTCTGATGCCTTCTTCTGGCATGCAGATGAACATGCAGATGGAGTCCTCATATACATAAAATAAATAAATAAAACTCTAAAAAATATATAGTTCCTTAGGAGTAGAGGAAAGCTTTGGTATCATCTATGAAAGGCTCAAGCAAGAAATACAGCCTCACTGGATAGGGTGGTGCACACCTTTAATCCCAGCACTCGGGAGGCAGAGGCACGTGGGTCTTTGAGTTAGAAATCAGCTTGTTTTACAGAGTGAGTTCAGAGTGAGTGCTAAAACAGCCAGAGCTACACAGAGAGACTCTGTTCGAAAAGCAAACAAACAACAACATACACACACAAGACAGAAAGGAAGGAAGGGAGGAAGGAAGGAAGAAAAAAAGAAAGTCTTAGCTTAGTCAAGATGGCTGAATATGTGAGCCACATAGACAAGCCACACAGACAAACCACATAGACAAGCCATAGAGACAAGCCATAGAGACAAGCCATAGAGACAAGCCACATAGGGAAGCCACATAGACAAGCCACATAGAAAAGCCACATAGACAAGCTCCTGGAGATGGATGCCACAGCAGAGAGAAAAACCATCAAGGCATCTCACGGGTCAGGTACCTTTGTAGCCTCTCAGGTTGAAAAGAGATCTCAATAGCACCTATTGAAAGTTGAGCCCTGAGAGGAATTCACACTGAATTCTCAGTCTTCAGATTCTGCAGACTTTGAACCTACTTGTGTATGTGTTCACGCACACAAACACACAGAGACAGATGCACACATGTGCACACACCCCACTACACTTCATTTCCCGTAGTGCACCCTCCCCCATAACCCTGTGCAGTCAGGAATAGAATTCAAAGCGAAAGGGATTCTTGAGGGGGAAAAAAAAAAAAGGAATTCCATAGTGGTGAGGTTAGGGTTGCAGCCCTTGAAGCCAGATGGTTTCCTGGAGACATCAGGGGTAGCCGGGTGAGGTGGCATGGGGGACATCATCCAGGAGCCCCGAGAGAGTCTGACACCTGCATGTGGCTGGAATCTGCTTAGTGCTGTGGACGATACCTTCACAGTATCTCTATCTGCCTCCAGCATCCCCAGCTGGGGACCTAAGTCTCTGTATTCTATTCTCCACCCATTTCTGAAAACTGCCTGCTCTGATGCTACTTCAAAGTCCCCTGGGAAAGCCAAGTCGCCAATTAAGCCTCTTTGAGGCAGGTTCTCATTCCTTCCCCACTAATTGAAATGTTACTCCTTTTACTAAACCCATAAACCACCCAAACACAACGGCCTTCCTCATTTGCATTGTAACAATGTCCCTCATGTCCTTCCGAGAGCTTTACGTAGAGCCGAACCTTTTCTCTACCCCCCCCCAACCCCCCAACAGTCAAAAGCAATTCCGAGGCAAAGGCCTTCATTTCCATCCCTATACAGCTGCTCATTAGCCAAGGTGGAATAAATTCCCTTTATTCTGGATTCATTTCCCAGGATGATAATGTCTTTTTTTTTTTTTTTTTTTTTTTTTTTTTTTTGTCTCAGACCACTGTTCCCAAACTGGCCTTAATTGCTGATAGTAATTGAGTTAATGAGTATTTACAGCCGGTAAGGTTAAAAAAGGTCTCCTGTAGTTTTATTTGTGACATTTTATTTAACCTGCAATAAAATCATTAACAAGTTGTCCCCGTGTTAATTTTCTGGCCCTTCATCTTGTCTCTGTCTCTTGGGAAAGTAGGGTGAAGGTAGATGGTCCCGTGGTAGTTCTTAGGTTGCAGGGATGGGGAACCCAGGCTCGAGCCTCATCCAGGTTTTCTTCTATTCAGAGAGGAAGGCCTCTCCTGGTGAAAGCAGATAGCCTGGGGCCACGAAGCTCTGCACTCTCCCAGGCGCTTGGCCAAGTCACAGTCGGGGTGATGAAATCCCTTCAAAGACACTGAGCTGGGCCAGGCTCAAGCTCCTAACCGGCAGTGCCAGTCTACAGTGGCCCACAGGTCGGGCACGGAGCCGAGGTGTCAGCCATGTGAAGAGTCTGTGCACCAGTGCCTGCCAGAGGGACTGGAGGAGGCACCTATACTTGTGGGCAATGCCAGGGAAAGCCAGGGGCTTTCCACACTTCTCACTGGGAGGCCTGAGGCTTGTCTGTGGGAGTCAGTCACTCCTAACCTTCATGTCTGCTTCTTACCAACAACAGTGGGAAAGGTGGAGGCCCCTCTTCACAGTGGGGGTTCTGGCTTCACTGTTGTTCCTTTGGAGTGAAGCTGGCTTCCAGGGATGGGGTGGGGTGGGGGGAACCTCAGTGGCCCCTCCCAGATACCAGCAACTCCTCTACTTCCTTGTGTGCCGTGCGTGGGCCACTGGTGGCTTCTCCTTCTGAGGTGTTTGGGGAATGACTCACACTGTAGCAGTTCTCTAGAACTCACATTGGCTTTGGCTTCCTGGACACACAACTAGACTGTCTAGGTCTTCTTCAAGTTAGATGTCACTGTGTGACAGATGGAGGTTAGGGGGAAAGAGGGGTGCATAGGAGGAGATACAACAGCCCACAGCCAGAAATTAAAAGTGGCAGAGTCTAGCCAGCTGAAACTTGTCACATAGTGGATAGAGACTGTCTGGCTCTTCCTGGATATAAGCATTAAAAAAAAAGTGTGGAACTTTTTTTAAAAAAAAAAATTTATGTGCATTGCAAAGTGTTTTGCTTACATGGATGTCTGCATGAGGGTGTTGGATCACCTGGAATGGGAGTTCCAAACAGTTGTGAGCTGCCATGTGGTGCTGGGAATTGAATCCCTGTCCTCTGGAAGAGCGGCCAGTGCTCTCTCCCTTTCCAGCCCTTCTGTGGAATTTAAACCACTCTACGATCAGGGAACTACCTGAGGCAGTTAGGCCCACTCTACATTCCAACAAGTGCAGTGCTCTGTCTGCCTGGGAACGGTCGCCTTGCTCAGGATTCTCCCCCTCTGAGACCTTTCCCACGTGGCTCTGATTCGAGCCCCTCTGCAAAGCCTTCCCGTGGGCACAGAGGAAGCAGAAAGCCGACCCGATTCTATCATTACCCTGGCATCTTACCAGTGCCACCTCTGTCTGCCTCTAGGCAGATTCAGGCATCTGGTCGAGGGTGTCGTAACATTTAAAAATTCAGTCCTCGGGCCACTTCCAAGACTCACTTCATAAATGACATTTCTGAAGTCAGGCTTCTGCGCCCTGAGTGAACAGACAGGAGAAGACTAAACTGATTTCTGGAACAGTTCAGCCTGTCAGAATCTAGGGGTGAGGGGTCGGGGGGAGGGGAGGAGGGCGGGTAGGAGTCATTGGAAATCCACTTGTCCCTTCATCTTGTGATGGACCGACAGACGGAGACCCAGAGCCAGGAAAGGGCAGAGGCAGCCTGAGGCCTCCTGACGTGAGCCTGGTGCTCCTTAGCTGAAGACAGAAACAAGGCAGATGCTATGTGATGCCATCAACTGTCCCTTTGCAACGGTGGGTACCTGCTTAACATCCTTCATCCTCTGCAATTCATCAAGACACGCCTGTCTCTGGGCCATGATGTTTCTGTCTTCACAGCTGATACTACAGCACTGTCTCCTCTGGGCGCATTTCCAGTACAGCTCCCAGTCGTTTCTGTAAAGTCAAAGTTGAGCGCATTGGGCAGTTCGGCTTTTCTCAAGCGGTCGTTTTCCACCTGGAGGCAGGGGCTGCGGGGAAAACCTTTCTTCAATGTACAGAGGAGGGGCTGCTTATAAGTAGGAAGTTCGACAGCTGTAGACTGCTCTAGACTGTCAGTTAGTGTCTTTGGTCTGACAGCACTGAAAGAATTCGTCCCATTTTATAGAGGAGGCAACTGAGGCTCGGAGAACTTTGCAGAGTTACTCAGGTCTCTGCTAGAACCTTTCTGAGCTACCAGTGGGCCAGGTTGCCCTCTTCTAACCCAACTACATTGTCTCTTCATGTCTATGAAGGTACAGGCTTATTTTTCTAGAGTCAATTTTCCAGAGTTCAGAGGCACACTGGCCAAAAATCATATTCCATGGGTGGCTCTGGCTTCCTAAAGTCAATTATATTCTTCTTCTTCTTTTTTTTTTTTTTTAAATCGTTGTTCGTTTTGTTTTGTCTTGTTTGAGACAGTGTTTCTGTGTAGCCCTGTCTGTCTTGGATCTCACTTTGCAGACCAGGCTGGTCTTGAACTCACTCATAGAGATCTACCTGCCTCTGTGTCCTCAGTGCTGGGATAAAAGGCATGTGCCACCACTGCCTGGTGCCAATGATATTCTTACTTGTTGCAGTGGGTTCAAAACTCGTGCCTTTTGCCCTTATAACTTCCTCTCCAGGAACTTCTGGAGAATCAGAATCCTGGAGGGTTGGCTAATAGGTCAGAAAGTCTGTGCTGTTTTTTGTTTTGTTTGCCCTTTGACACAAGCTAGAGTCATCTGGGAAGAGGGAACTTCAGTAGAGAAAACTCCCCCATCGGGTTGCTTGGAAGCAAGTCTGTGGGACATTTCCTTGATTAATGCTCCACAAGGAAGGGCCCTGCCAACTGTGGGCAGTCTAACCCCTGGGCAGGTAGTCCTGGGTGGTATAAGAAAGCAGGCTGAACAAGCCAGGAGGAGCAAAAGTGTAAGCCGCACCCCTCCATGGCCTATCCTGCCTTAAGTTTCTGTCCTGACTTCCTTTCATGATGTAAGCTGTAAGAAGAAATAAATCCTATCTTCCACAAGTTGTTTTGCATTGTGGTGTTTTACTCCAGCAATAGAAAGTCACCGGGACAAAGTCTAACCCCGAGTTTACTTCCAGCTCCATAAGCTCTCAGTGTGTCTGTGGCAGGAGCCAAATGTCAGTAAAAACGTGCTTGGTGAGAGGATGCGGAAGACTGGACCTGGGTTAGCTAGTCTCCATTAAGAAGCAGAGACATGAGCATTTTCTTCCAATCCCATAGCTGGAAACCAATCAGCTCCACTAGTCTTCTTTGGGAAGGGAATGTTGAAAATGGATTGTCAGCTCGAGGGTATCTGGAACAATCCAGGAGTGAAGTCTTGGGGCATGTCTGTAGGGAGATTTCTAGATGTCATTATTATCTTTGTTGTTTTTCCTATTGCTGGTCTAAAATACTCTGACAGAGCAACTTCAGGGACAGAGGATTCATTCTGGTGCATAGTTCTGGGGCAGTAGTCCAAGACAGCAGGCACTTCATGCAGCTGGCCCCATCGCACACACAATCAAAGCAGAAAGTAATGTATGCATGCCGCTATTTAAGTCCCTCAATTTATACAGTCCCGAATCCCAACCAGGGAATGGTCTTGACCACAGTGGCTGGGTTACCCACCTCCATTCAGGTAATCATAATCAAGACAATCCCTTCCAGGTATGACCAGAGCCAATCACAGGGTGATAAAACTGACAGCTAACATTAACCTTCCTTTTTTTTTTTTTTTTTTTTTCAAGACAGGGTTTCCTGTATAGCCCTGGCAACACTAACCTTCATTGCGACTAGGGTAGGAAGACCCACCCTAAATGTGGGTAACTCCATGCTATGTGCTGGGGGCTCAGACTGAGTGAAGAGAAAAAGAGAGCAGAGAATGATAACTGGTCTCTCTCTGCTTCCAGGCTACAGATGCAATGTGATCAGGACCTCATTCGTCTGGGGCCACGATGTCCTAGCTTTGGTGGCTGTACCATGGAGCTGGAGCTGTGAGCCAAATACACCTTTCCTTCCCATGTTGCCTTTGTTAGATGCTTTGTTATAGCAATGGGAAAAGTCACTGCAGAATGTGCATCATATGCCTACCCTCTTTAAATACAGTCACGTGTGTGTGTGTGTGTGTGTGTGTGTGTGTGTGTGTGTGTGCTCCCCTCTGCTCTCTGCACCTTATGAATCCATCTCTTCTTCTCTGCCAGCAATTTTTTTTTATTGTATGAAATAAAGAAAAGATTTCCTTTTGTTTGTGTGGATAACCCCCCCCCCCTCACACACACACACACATTGGGGTCACAGTCACTCAAACCCTGGGGATGGAGAGAGAAAGGGTTGACAGGTTAGATCTGAGGGTGCCAACAGCACTCACTCTTTGTATGTGGTTGCTTAATTTAATGAAGGAGATTTGCTTCAATGCATACTTGAACATTCACTGTGTGTGTCTCACTGGAGGATCTCTGTGAGTTCAAGGCCAGTCTGGTTTGCATAGTGAGTTTCAGGATTACATAGAGAGACCCTGCCTCAAACACATAAATCCACAATGTGCATTTTCCATTTGATATATTTTTGGACATTTAAAAGAAAAAAGAAGAAGAAAAAAAAGAGAGAATAGAATCTTGCAATATCAGAGACCTCACAAACTTTCAGTCTCCAGAAATCCTAGGAGACAAGGCATTGCATTTCAATGGCTGGGTCCCTGGGGATAGAGCTCAGGATCCTCCAGCCCTGTGTCAAAATGTCACAGCTGTCATGGCGAAGACATCTCTGCTCAGAACAGTGACCTGTTTAGGACTTGCTTTGTAAGCCTTAGAAGCAGAGACAAAGATAAACACAAACTCAGATCTGCTTAAGTCAAAACCTCACTCCTTTCTACGCCGTTTTCTTTCTTCTGTAAGCATATAAGCATGGTGTCCTGGTTAGTTTTTGTCAGCTTGACACTGTGAAGAGGAAACTCAACTGAGAGAATGTCTCCATCCAATCGGCCTATGGTGCCTTTTCTTGATTGATGATTGATGTGGGCGGGTCCAGCTCACTGTGGGTGGTGTCACTCCTGGGCAGGTGGTACTGGGCTGTAAAAGAAAGCAGGATGAGCAAGCCAGAAGGAGCAAGCCAATAAGCAATGCTCCTCTGTGGCCTCTGCATCAGCTCCTGCCTCCAGCTTCCTGCCTTGAATCCATACCCTGGCTTTCCTTGGTTATGAACAGTAAAGCTCTGAGATTGAAAATAACCCTTTCCTTTCCAAGTTGCTTCCTGTCATGGTGATTCATCACATCGATAAAAAGCGAACTAATATACATAATGATCAAGAACAGTTTTTCTAATTTAATTTAAGGCTTGAGAACAGTTACTCTAAAAATAAAGGCATATCATCTGGCAAGTTTTCTCTCTCTCTCTCTCTCTCTCTTTCTCTCTCTCTCTCTTTCTCGTGTGTGTGTGTGTGTGTGTGTGTGTGTGTGTGTGTGTGTGTGCATGCGCACACACGTGTGCGCACATGTGAAAGTTAGAAGAATTGAGTGCCCGCCTCAATTCTTTTTCCTCCTCCTCCTCCTCCTGCCTTTTTCTCTTTCTTCTTTTTTTGTTTTTTGAGTCAAGGTCTCACTGGTCTAGAGCTCTCAGAGATCCATCTGCTCTCAGTCCATGGACGACCCACAGTCTCTCCTCCATCATTTTCTGTCTCCTCCTGTGATAAGGAACCAGAGACCTCAGAACTGCAGGTCTGGTCTGTATTTGACCATCAACACATCTCCAACTCCAGGGGTGGGACAGACTCTCATCTTTCTGGGACTAGAGCTGGAGTGAGCACGGTTTCAGGTCAGGCCTTCTCACAATGGCTGAGTAAAGACCCTAAGGTACACCAGAGTGCCAGACTCTCGTCCCTCAGTGTTCCCTCCAAAGAGAACAGGAGATAAGCACCCTTGTAAGGCAGTTGGTCTCATTTGGTGGATGTGAATTCAATGGCTCCCGGGCTCCATTCTACTCATCCTGGCTCCAGCTTAAGTTTTAAAACTAATTCTCTCAGCATTAATCTGAAAGGATTCTTCAAACAAAAGCTCAACATCTGAGTCTATTTACCCAGTGTGCAGCTGTGTCAATCGGCCAAGACAAAGCCGGGCTTCCTGGCCAGCCCACAATGGGCGGCAGGTAGTTCTCTGAACAGAGGAGCACAAGACAGGGGCCTCTCACCAGGCCACCACCCTCCTTCCAATGAGGAAGAGCTGGAGCCCAGGGGTCAAGAGAAAAGAAGGGTATCCCGCCCCCACCTCCCCCACACAAGTGGAGACTGAAAGATATGATCTGTAAGCCCATCAATTAGGGCTATTAAAAAGGTAATTAGCCCTCTTCCATGGAAACCAAGGACAGAGATGTGAAAAGAGGGGGAATTCATTCCCCTGTGATTACATTTTAGTGTGACTGGTACCTTTAGCGATGAAGGAGGTGCTGTTGTTGAGACTGTCATTTGATCATCTTGAGGAGAAGGGGACATCAATTCTATTACAGGAATATCTTATGATAAAGATGGGAATTATTTGTCTAGTTCTTTAAAGAAACATGTATTTTTTTTCCTGCTGTCCACCCCTAAGTTCAAATTAAATGACCAGATCTGGAAGGCTGAGGAGTTGAGAGGGACTCCCTTTCTAGGTTCCTTCCTGTGGCAGAAGGTAAAATATGAACATGTCAGCAATGCGCCATATGTCCTGGGCTCTGTCTGTGTGAATTGAGAAGTAGTGTTTCCATCCCCTCTCTGTTCGAGCATGTGTGGGTATTTTGATAATAAAAGGCCAAGAGAGAGCCAAAGGACCAAGGAAAGACCTTTTTCATGATGAGAGTTGAAGTTCTCTATTGACATGAAACTCAAGCACAGAATGCATCTTTGCCACACTGGCCCAGCTCACCATGAATGCACAAACCGAAGTTTGCATAGCCTGTGTGTGTGTGTGTGTGTGTGTGTGTGTGTGTGTGTGTGCTTGCAAATAAAGAATAATTTAAATATCTTCTCTACCCCTGCATCTCCCCACCCCCACCCCCACTAAGATGTTCATAAAACAAGCTGTGCAGGTTATAAGTTGCCTTTGGGTATATGGACTACATCCACTCATTCACACAACAGAGGTGTGCAGTGTCTAGTGATCTCTGAAGCCCCTGCCCCATCCACTTCAGGCAACCACGGCTCTTATCTCTATAGAGTGGTTGAGCTTGTTCTTGAATTTTAAGTAAGTGAAATTCTATGGTTTGAATACTTTTATAGCTGACACTTTTTGCTTAAGATGCTTTTATTTTATTTTAGCTGAGATCCACGCGGATGCTGAAATGTGTTAGCAGTCTATAGTCTTTTGTTGACAAACAGCATTTGACTGTGTGACAAGCCTGTCCTGTATCCCTCCACGTGTTGATTGGCATTTGAGTTTGTGCCAGTCTTGAACTACTGTGAATAAAACTGATATCAACATTCTTGAATAAGATTTTGGTGGCCATATGTTTTCACTTTCCATGGGCAGTTTACCTGGGAGAGAAATTCCTTTCTTATAGTTTGGGTAAATCTTTAGTTTTGAGAGACGGGGCTTGAGAGATGGCTCAGCAGCTAAGAGTGCTCACAGCTCTTACAGAGGATGAGCATTTGGTTCCTGGCGCCCCGTTGGGTGGCTCCCAACCTCCTTGCAGTCCGGTTCCAGGAGTGATCTGATGCCCTCCCTGGCCTTCCTAGGCACTGTACTTGCATACATACTCCCATACACAGATAAACACACATACATAAATTGAAAAAGAAAAAGAAAAAAATTTAAGAGAAACTTAGAGTTTTCTCAAGTGTGTCTACCACCTTATCCTTCCAACAGCAATATGAAGAATGTTACCATATTTCTACCTCCTAAGATGAGCTTGGTGTTGTGGTAACCATAGCTCTTTAAAAAGGTATGTCCTGTGGCTCTAGCTTGTTCTTCTTGTAGGCCTAACGATGTTGGGCATGCCCACATTCTTGTAGCTCCTTGCATACTTCCTTTCATAGCGTTTGTTTAAGTTGTCTGTCTAATTTTGGTTTTACAAGTGTGTATTCTGGATGAAGTCTCTCCTAATATGTAGATATTGCAAATGCTTTGTCTTGGTTGGGATCTTAATTTTCATTTTCCTGCTGTCCTCTTTTTTAATGACTAGGTTTATTACTTTGATGAAATAAGGAATTTCGGATGGCTGTTTGATGGTGAGCACTTCCTGTGTCTGTCACTTCTGGGAGCATAGCCCAGTGCTGTGACGATGCCTGCTTACAAATTTACTTTTGTGATTAAATATACTATTTATGTAAAGTTAATGTTTTACAGCCCTGGGAATTGAACCCAAGAATCATACTAGTTAAGCCCTGTACCACTGAGCTATACCCTACCCTCAAATTATTATTTATTATTATTGCTACTATTTCCATTACTACTACTACTATTACTACTGTGGGACTTGAACTCTGGTCCTCATGCCAACGCTTTACCACCTAGCCCTCATATTAATTTTTCGATGTCAGATGTGAAATAATGACTGAGGGTTATTTTGTTTCAAAAACTATTCAACAGTGCAGCACCACCTAACAAAGGCTCACCAGGTTGAGTTTCTCTGATGATTTTCTTTTTTTGTCATCGATTGATGGTGTGTGACTTTCTCAATTCTCTACTTTCTTTCTTTGTCTCTATGTCAATAACATATTACTATCACTTTGGTATGTTTTTAATATCTTGAAATTAGATAATGTGTGTCCTTTGAATCTCGGTCTTTTAAATAAATTTATTTTGGTCATAGTAAGTTTCTCTTCAGTTTTGCATAATCTTTCAATCAATTTGTCAATTTCTACAAAAACAAAAAGCTTCTTGAGATTTTCTTTGTGGATGGTGAATCTGTAGATCAATTTAGCTAGAAGGAGATTTAACATCTGAACAGTTTGGGCTTTTCAACGAATGGGTATGATTTACTGTCTAATTTACTTGTCTCTAAGTGATATTGCATAATTTTTGATATAGAAATTGTAGGTGTTTTTTTTCCAAACTCTTTCCTGTTTTATGCATGTATTTTGATTCTATCCTGATTGGTTATTTTGAAGGTTTTATTTTCTGTTTGTCGTTTGTACATAGCAGAAGTGGTCCTCATGTATTCAACTTTACTTGCTATGGGGCTGAACTCTCTACTTTCACAGAAAACACAGACAGCTCCCCAGGGATCTATGCACAAATATTCATTGCATTTGCAAACAAAGCCTTATGTCTCCTGTCCAGTCTTTATGCTGCGTGCCCCATCACTCCACAGACTCTTGCTATGTAGCCCAGGTTGGCCTTGAACTTAACAGATTGTCTTAGTTTTTTTTTTTTTTTAAATTTATTTATTTATTATTTGTAAGTACACTGGAGCTGTCTTCAGACACCTCAGAAGAGGGCGTCAGATCTCATTACAGATGGTTGTGAGCCACCATGTGGTTGCTTGGATTTGAACTCAGGACCTTTGGAAGAGCAGTGAGTATTCCTACCCGCTGAGCCATCTCTCCAGCCCCGATTGTCTTAGTTTTAAACTCCAGATCCCCCTGCCTCTGCTTCCCACCTTGTAAGTCCTGGTGTTGCAGAACGTGCTACAGCATCTGATTTCTTTTTTTTCCTTCATTTTAAATGTAAAACCTTATTTTTAAAATTAGCTTACAAAGTAATGTGTTCCTATATGGGGTTTTCATGCATGGCCCATGTTAGCTGATTCTCTTTGAATTCTCCTTATCCCCCCATACTTTAGCCCCTAGTATTTTCTATTTCATGTATTCTGTTTCTTCTTTACTATACCTCCCTTAAAGACTTGCTGTTTCCAGCCATATGGGGCAGTTTGAATGCGAAATGTTTGTCATGATCTTCATGGCTTTTGGGATTGATTGGACTGATGCAACAAGAAAATGAAGATATACAGTCTCTCTCTCTCTCTCTCTCTCTCTCTCTCTCTCAAACATACACACTCACACACATATACACATGTATAGACACACATACACAGACATACACACAGATACACATACAGACAGACACACACATACACACACACAAATAAAAAACACACATATACACAGACATACACACAGACACACATGGACACACATATGAACACACATATAGACATACACACAGATACACACATGCTGATATACATACACACAAGGATACACATACAGATACCCACAAAGACACACATACTGACACACATATACACACACAGACACACATACAGATACATACCCACAGATACATACACAGAGACATACCTACAGACATACATACACACACAGACATACAGTCAGAGGTACACACATGAATCCACACAGAGAAACAGAGAAAGAGCGTGAGCGAGCGAGCTCCTCTGGGATTGGGTGGTGATTAGTTATTCTCCACTAGTGAAATGAGTCAATTCAAGGCAGATTTGAGTATATAGAAAGGCAGACTTAATTGGGAAACAGCTTTAGGGGAAGTTTACAAGAGGTGGGGAGTCAGTGAAGTGACCATGGGGAAAGAGACAGAGGGGAGGGGGAAGAGAAAGAGAGAAAGCATGCACACAGAGGGAGGAGAGAGAGATCAAGATGTAAGTATTATATAGGGAAAAGCTTCAGGTGTGTGGGGCAGCCCCTCAGCTGGAACGTTCAGAGTAGAGGACAGTGTGTGTGCCCTGTAACAGGTATGGACTGAGGGGATGCTGGGAGAACCCTGAGGACAGATCTACTTTGCTATGTTAAATATGTCTCAGCCTCTTATCATGGCTCTAAATCCCAACAGGTAGGCCATACTACTCTGAGTAGTACCGGAAGCCCAGAAAGTCAGAGTGTTTATTTCATACATCTGAATCAAGAAGGTAGGTTTACCATGTATGGCTGACTAAGGGGGCAGAGTAAGCTAATCTTGTGGGGGTCTCTAGATGGAAGCAGTCTCAGTCACCCAGGAGGAGGAAGCTGTACTTGACACTTTCTGTATAGTTTCTCAGATTCATATTCTGACTAGGAAAAGTCTTGGCCATTTCCTTTAGCCTCATCTGGGGAAGGCCTTGCTGGTCCCATGGGTCTGAGGCACTGGAGTTCTTGATGTGGCTGTGTCCCTGTTAATAATACACATTCACTCAGAACTTCTCCCACATGTCCGCATAGGCTCAGATATTTGCATACTTGGTCCCCTGTTGGTAGTGGTATTTGGGGAGTCAGGTGTAGCCTGACTGGAGATTGTGTCAGGCTTCAAAGCAATCCCAGTTTGCTCTTGCTCTGTGTGTGGCTCAAGATGTGAGCTCTCCAGGCTGTTGAGATGGCTCAGAGATTAAGAGCACTGACTGCTCTTCCGAAGGTCTAGAGTTCAGATCCCAGCAATCACATGGTGGCTCACAGCCACCTGTAATGAGATCTGACGCCCTTTTCTGGTGCATCTGAAGTCAACTACAGTGTACTTATGTACAATAATAAATAAATCTTTGGGCCAGAGTAAGCAGGGACTAAGCAAGCAGAGGTCCTAAAATTCAATTCCCAACAACCACATGAGGGCTCATAACCATCTGTACAGCTACAATGTAGTCACATACATAAGATAAATAAATAAATCATTAAAAAAAAAGATGTGAGCTCTCAGCTTGCTACCTTATCTACTGTAATTACTATTTCCCACCTCCATAGACTTACCTCTAAAACCATAAGCCCAAATAAATTCTTCCTTCTAGAAATTTCCAAATAAACCCTTTCTTCTAGAAGTTGCCATGGACGTGGTATCTTATCATAACCACAGAAAAGTAACTCATGCGGGCCCTTTTCTCATTCCTAGCCTTACCATACTTATTCCCACCTGAACATACACATCCAACAGTTGGAGGCATGGATCTACACATGAGAGAGAACACACTATATCTGTCTTTGTGAATCCAGGTTACCTTGTTTAAAATAATGGTTTCCAATTCCATTTATTTTCCTACAAATTTCACAATTTCATTTTTACATGATAGTATAAAAATGTAAATATTATAAATTTTGTATAATAATAAATATATAAATGAATAAAAGTCCATTTTGAGTATGTATATATGCATAGTATCACATATTCATTACTTAGTCATCTGCCGTTGGATATCTAGCTGATTTCATTTCCTTGATATAGTGGAAACAGCAGCAATAAACCCAGATAAGCACTTGTCTCTTTGATAGGGCACTTTGGGCACAGGTATGAGAGCAGATTAGCTCAGTCATATGGTGGATCGATTTCTGGTTTTTGAGAAGCTTCCATACTGATTTTGAGAGGCAGTTGTACTACTTTATTCTGGAACCAACAGTGAATAAACATCCCATTCCTCTCAGCCATGAAGCCATTCCTTATCACTTTTTGTTTCTTTGTCTCTTTTTCTTTCTTTCATAGTGGGGGGAGGGGGAGGGGAGGGAGGGAGGGTTTGAGACAGTTTCTTTCTGTAGCTGGAGCTGTCCTGGGACTTGTTCTGTAGACCAGGCTAGCCTCAAACTCACAGGGATCTGCCTGCCTGTGCCTTTTGAATGCTGGAATTAAAGGCCTGAGCTACCACTGTCTGGCTATTTATTTTCTGACTGAGGTTAGAAGATTCTCAAAGTAGTTTCAGTTTACATCTCTCTGATGGCTAGAGATCTTGAGCACTTAAAAAATATCTATTGCCCATTTGGGCTTCTTTTGAGAACTGTCTGACCAGATCCCATGTATTGATTAGCAGTTTTATGGTACTGTTTAATTTTTCTAGTTCTTTATAGATTTTAGACACTAACTCCTGCCTGAAGTACAGCCATCAAAGATTCTCTCCTGTTGTGTAGGCTTTTTGTCCATCCTCTTCACAGGTTATGTTGCCTCGCAGGAGCTTTCCAATGTTATGTAATCTCATCAGTCAGTTCTTGGGGTTATTTCCTGTATTGTGCGATCCTATTCAGCAATCTGCTGTTAACCAATGTCCTGGGATGTTTCCCTGATGTTCCTTTAGCAGTTCCAGCCTTTCCCATTTCAAATTATGTAGTTTGAACTGTTTTTTGTGTAGGGGTGAGAAAGGTAGATCTAATCTCATTTTTTTTGTGTGTGGCCTTCCCTACTTTATGCTTCTTATATCATTTGTTGCTCTAACTAGGAGCACAAAGAAATCTCTGGTGGCTCAACTGTTTTGTGGAGCCTGTGTTAAAGATGGTTGGGGCGGGGGTGGCTACTTCAGTTTTGTTCTTTGAATATACAGTCAAGTGTCATTTACTAACAGGTCACATTCTGAGAAGTATGCTATTAGGTATTTTGGCCACTCTGTGGGTCACACAGTATGTATTTCCACAAACTTAGATAGTATAGTGTAAGAGAAAATGATACAACCCAAAGACATGATCAATGTATGAGGCTGCTATATGCATAATACCACACAGGTTTTTCAATAAAGTATTTTTGTAAATAACTACAAAAGGCATACTCAAACACAAATAGAAGTACAGCATGCTGTGTACACAGATAGGTAATATAGTGTACACAGATTGATAATATAGTGGCTTATTATCATGATCAAATATTATGTACTGTATATGCTTGTATGGGCTATGCTTTTACAAGACCAGGATGCAGTAGGTTCATTCGCACCAGCATCACCACAAATGTGGGGATAATGTACTTCATAGCTGTGTTACGATGATGCTCCAATGATGACAGAGTCATCAGTGGTGGGAAGTCTTCACTTGCGTTATTAGCTCATGAAGTTATCCTGTGGGTGCAGTCCCCACTGCTGTCTAAATAATGCTTGTCACATGACTATGATTCCTACCATGTGTCAAGCACTCACCAAGGTGTCTTCCATGTGCCTTTCTGGAACTCTAAACTCTTTTAACCCCGGAGGCTCTCTGGTGTCTGTATTCAGATCTCATTCCCCTCTAGTCTGCCCTGTGATAGGCATTCTGGCAATTTACTTCCTCCAGGTACAGCTCTTCTCTCAGCCAAGGAGCCAGGTGAATCTCACATGCAAAGTCATGGCGACCTCTTGGCATCTCTACATCTTGGCAGTTTCCCTCCTCTTCTTTCCACTGTTAACTACATCTACACACCAGGCTCTGCTTGGGTTCTCATCTCACTTGTCTCCAGGCGGAAAGCCAGGTCGCCTATAAAGCCTCCCCCATGGGTTCTCTTCTTCCAGGAATCAGATACTGCCTACCAATTAATAACTGATAAGACCTGCTGTATATCCTTTGTTTCATTTAGTCAACTTTGTATATGGAGGCACATATCCAGTGCCAGTTAGCTCCATCATAATCTAAGATAGAATTTCACTGTACATATTCTTAATTAATTAATTAATTAATTAATTTCCTGCATACACTCAATTTGAGTGCATGGTTCCCAGGTTGCATGGGAGGTCCTGGAAACATAGGAGGTGGAGGCAAGTTGAAAGAATTAAGCCTTGGGGTGGGGAGAGTATCCCTACAAATCTATCATTTCTGACTGCTTCCTTTTCACTGTCTTTGTTCCTGATCCACTGTGAAAAGAAATGCATCACCCAAGACTGAGCTGGGCCCATCACCATGCATTTCCCCGTGTACCGGATTAAAACGCCCCTGACTCTATGAAAGCTAAACCATCGATTCCTCTCTCGCCTATCTGAAAACATATCTCTGACACCTCCCTTTTCTTACGTGCTCAGTAGCCAGCAAAAGTCATACCTTGAGAGTTTAGTGCCTTCCAAGATCTTCAATAAATGAAAAAGAAAAAGTTATAAATCATATTTTTAAAACAATCGGGTGGGCAGGGTGGGATATGCCTTTAATCCCATCACTCAAGAGGCAGAGGCAGGCAGATCTGTGTGTGTGAGTTCAAGGCCAGCCTGATCTACAAAGTGAGTTCCAGGACAGCCAGGGTTATACAGAGAAATCTTGTCTTAAAAAAATAAAGATAAACAAAAAATAAAACAAACAACAACAATAAAATCCAAACTGGTTTTTTTTTTTTAAAATTAGATATTTTCATTATTTACATTTCAAATGTTCTCCCCTTTCCTGGTTTCCCCTTTGAAAAAAAGCCCTATTTCCTCCCCCTCCCTCTGCTCACCAACCCACCCTCTCCTGCTTCATGGCCCTGGCATTCCCCTACACTGGGGCATAGAACCTTTACAGGACCAAGGGCCTCTCCTCCCATTGATGACCTACAAGGCTATCCTCTGCTACATATGCAGCTGAAGCCATGAGTCCTACGATGTGTACTCTTTGGTTGGTGGTTTAGTCCCTGGGAGCTCTGGGGGTACTAGTTAGTTCATATTGTTGTTCCTTCTATGGGGTTGCAAACCCCTTCAGCTCTTTGGGTCCTTTCTCTAGCTCCTTCATTAGGGACCCTGTGCTCAGTTCAATGGATGGCCAAACTGGTTCTTTAGACTGCTTTTTGTGGCCAGAATTTCCCAGACTGTGTTGTGAGCAATGCTGGTTATACAAAAGCTTACTTGGTAAGCCATCTGGGAATACAGGGGGTCCTTGACAAGACTTTATGGAAGATGTTTGGTCTGGGTTTTCTTCATGTGAGTCACATGACCATAAACCCACTAATAATTCTGATATAATTCTGTTGAAAACTCTTGTCAACTGTGTTTCTCAAACTCAGTTGATTGGCATTCTGACTTGTTTAGGGAGCCTTCACTAATAGGTTAGAAATGGTTTGTGGATCTGTCTATTTGGACCTCTTAACCATTTCCCCCCAAAGTTTTTAAAAAACACTATGGAGAGGCAAAAAAGGGGCTTACCCAAAGACTTACAATTGAGATTGCTGCTAGGATGGGCATCTCTGGTCAAGACAGTGATTGGCCAGCTAATCTAGGTGTGCCAAGAGTGCCAACAGGAAAACAGCATAGGAAAAGGAATGCTTTTCTTCATGGGTTGAGAGACTCAAACCAACATGCTCTTCTTTTTTTTTTTTTTTAAGCCCTAGAGAGCTAGAATACTCTCCATAAACTCTTGCCTTCAAAGGAACTTCATAGAGTATATTTTTAGATAACAATCCACATATATAAATTTTATTAATCATTTACGGGGGGGGGCTCTAAAACACTTGGGGAAACATTCGCACACTCAAACACCTTTTAAATGACGTCATGTCTGTTGGTCTATAATGGTCTGTAGTTGGGGTCTGGTGGGTATTCCATTCTCCACGAAGCAACTGCTGAAGGTTTGCCATCTATCTCCCTAAAAAGAAACATCTAGATAGTGGAGTGGGCTCATGGGATTTGGCTGAGGCAGCTGACTGGATTTAAACCCTTCTTTCTGTGAGGTTAGGGGGAGATTGCCATGAAGCAAAGCCACTGTCTTGTGGATCCTAGGGCCAATGGCTACTCAGCCATGGAAGGGTAGTCAGTAGAGGCTCCTTGGAGTCTATCCTCTCCCTGTGGTCCTCAGGGGGTGGAATTTCCACTCTTCTGATCCTCTTTGTTTCTGCCTTTCAGTTTTACTTCTGGTCTGCAGACAAAGGTAAAGCTTGTGTTCACTGGTTTTCCCATAGCTGTAGCAAAGATGCCTGGAACTTAGATGAGGAAAGATTTATTTTGGTTTGTGATTTCTGAGGTTTCATGAGGTGTGGACACGGTGGGCCTGTGGTGAGGCAGAGTGTCACAGTGGAGAGGGCATAGTAGAGCAGAGTGTGTCAAGGTGACCAAGAAATGGAGAGAGAGAAGGCAGGGAGGGCCAGAGCAAGACCTGTTCTTCAAAGGCATACCCCACTGTGACCTTCACCCAACAACCAGGCCCAACTCCTAACTGCGCTTTCAGTTAGCCCCTCATGGCCTAGTCAACGCTCAGTAGTAACACTCGAAAACCCTCAAGCAGCAAGCTTTGGGGCCATTTTATAGAATACAGAATATTCTATAACCATAATTTGTACTCCCACTTATTTGTTTTTGTTTTTTGTTTTTTTGTTTTGTTTTTGTTTTTGTTTGTTTTTCGAGACGGTTTCTCTGTGTAGCCCTGGCTGTCCTGGAACTCACTCTGTAGACCAGGCTGGCCTTCAACTCAGAAATCTGCCTGCCTCTGCCTCCCAAGGGCTGGGACTAAAAGCCACCACCGCCCGGCTTCACTTATTTGTTTTATGCTACAGAGTGCATGCGAACATGTGTGCACATGTGTGTGTGTGTGAAGGCACACATGCACGCACATTATGTTACACGTGAGTGAGGAGAAATGCTTTCAGTCTAAGCAGCTGACTTCCATGTTTTCTGCATACGGAGAGCAAACCTTTGACACAACTTGAAATAAGACACGGAATGTTTTAGGAGTAGAATTTTCCAGGCAGAGGGACAGTAAGTCCAAAGGCCCTGAGGTAGGGGTTTCTGGGATAGAACCCTTTTAAACGCCAAGACAGTTCATCTAGGAACCCATAGACACAAGTCACACTGGTGCGGTCTGCAGACTCACCCTGACTCAGTGAGTGAGCAGCAGGGACCTGTGGATCCCATTGCTAAGAAAGCTTCCCCAAAGGATGAGAAAACTGCTCTAACCCAGGGACCTAATTTTACAAGCAAAAAAATTTATGTCCAGAGGAGGAAAGTGATTAAACCTCTGGCTCACAGCTAAGTAGTGAGAGGGAGGCTAGAGACCACGCTCCCATCTGCTAGGGAATGCTCAGTTTCTTCTGCCCAGCCCCACAGTAATAATGATAATGATGATAATAATGATAATAATAATAATAATAATAATAATAATAATAATAATAATAGCAACCATAATAACCTGTATTCTTTTCGCTCCAAATAGTAATCTCATTGCACATGTGTTAATTCACAAAGTTCTCACAATTGCTACATTGTACGCCGAGAGCAGCGAGCTTACTGTTTTCATTTTGTAGATGAGGAAGCAAGGGAGGAGAAAAGCAACTTGCTCAAGGTCACACAGCTGGTGTGACAGAGTCAGGCCACCTTCCTGTTGGGCTAGCGGTGCTCCGTAGCCTCATGGTGACCCTGGCAAAGACTTTGAGGTGACCCTAATTGCCATCCACAGCCACTTCAGGTTCTCGCCTTATACTGGTGGCATCGGGCTGTGGAGCCTGACACTTGTGAAAGCTATTGTGATCTGAACATGACTTATTTGCCTTCTAGAAACTTCAGGAGATTCGGTTTCTTTTTAATGCCATTTGAAGTCGAGCCAGGCTGAGGCTGCAGAAGGATGAGGTCGTTTGCTTCCTGTACAATGATGAAAACGCTTGGTGAAGCGCTGAGTCCTGGCTACATCCAGGCCACACATCACAGGCTGAGGCTGAGAGCACTGCTGTGTTGTTCATCTCACGCTCAGGCAGGAGGAGCTGAGAGACTGGAGGCAGCGTGATTTCTCTGCCGCTGAGTAACTATAATTCACGATACAAGTTGCATTATTCCACCAGAGTGCTAGAGGGCACAGGGCATAGGAGGTTCTGCACAGCTTGTGCCTTCTGAAAGAACAGCAAGGACTTCATGGTATCAGATCAGGTCTTGATTTGGTAGGGAATGGGTAAGGAAGGGTGTTCTGGGAGGAAGGGATAGCCTGGGCTAAACCATAGAAGTAGCATGTGGGGCAAGGGGAATGAAGTACAAGGGTTAGGAGAAAAAAGTACAAATCTAATCCACACAGTACATTTCTACAAGCTAATAGGTCATGGCAAGATAGATAGACTCCATGATACTCTCTCTCTCTCTCTCTCTCTCTCTCTCTCTCTCTCTCTCTCTCTCACACACACACACACACACACACACACACACATTTGGCTAGGTTTCTAGGTTATTCTAACATCACTCAAACAGTAACACACAACACACTTCCCTGAGTCTTATTCCAACACAAAACTGAATGCGCTATTCTTCACTAATTACATTGGTTCTCTCCAATGGCATAGTGGTGTTTGTTTCTGTTATTCCTATCATCATCATCATCATCATCATCATCATCATCATCATCATCATCATCATCATCATTAGCATGGTGGTTTAAATGAGAACTCTCCTCTAGGTCTCAGGGATTTGAACACTTGGCTCCCGATTTGCGGTGCTGTTTGAACAGGTGTGGGATGGGGTGCTTCCTTGCTGCAGGAAGTGTGTCACTGGGGGCAGACTTTGAACTTGGGAGGCATGTGCCACTCTCCAGTCAAACTGACAGGTAGGCCTGCTATTGCAGTGTGGAACAAGTGGCTGGGTGGTACTCACAAAGGTATTGTAACCCTGCAGAGGTCAACAGGCAGGGTTACTGCGAGGTAGTACAATATACAAGACTGAAGTTGGGAAAGAAGCCGGAAGAAGGCTTCTGAGGACTTTTATTACAACAGAAGGTTTTCCCCTAAGACAGCCCTGGGGCTGACCCTGAGGCAGCATCAGATCTTGCCTGAGGAGCTGTGGACAAACTATGAGCAGGACAAATTCTACCTTGAACCCTATCTGAAAGAGGTTGTTCTGGAAAGGAGAGAGAGTGTGGGCCGAGAAGTGATCTTGTGATGTGTGGGTGTGCCTGGTCTCAGCTGATTGGTATGAAGCTGTTTCTACCTGAATCACAACTGAAGAATCTCTTGCCCTGCAGATCCCTCATTTTATACAAATGCCTATTGTAACCACTGTTGGAATGGCAAAGAAAAAAAGAAAGCCATGCTCCATTTCCAGTTCACTCTCTCTGATTCCTGCTTTCGGTTTAAGAAGTGAGCTTTCTACTTCCTGCTCCTGTCACCATCCCTGCTGCCACACTGCCACGCTACCATGTCACCATGCTGCTATGCCGCTATGCTCCCACTCTACCATACTGCCACACTGTCATACTTCCACACTGTCTCACTGCCATGCTGCCACACTGCCATATTCCCATGCTGCCACACTGCCACGCTGCCACACTGCCATGCTGCCACACTGCCACATTGCCACACTGCCATGCTGCCACACTGCCACATTGCCATGCCGCCATACTGCCACACTGTCATGCTGCCACACTGCCATGCCGCCACACTGCCACGCTGCCACTCTGCCACACTGCCATGCCACGCTGCCACACTACCATGCCACGCTGCCATACTATCACACTACCATGCTGCCACACTGCCAGGCCACACTGCCATGCTGCCATGCTGCCACACTGCCACACTGCCATGCCACACTGCCACTCTGCCATGCCACATTGCTGCCACACTGCCTTCACCATTACTGACCGTAACCTTCTGGAACTGTAAACCAAAAGAAAGCGCTTCTGCTGTACATTATCTTAGTCATGGCACTTTATCACCATGCTAGAAAATTAACTAATACAGTGAGTATACTTGTATGACTGGAGGGCTCTGGATGGTTGACTGAGGTCAGACTAGCTCTCCCAGCCACTCCGGCTGATGAGTTCTACTTCTGCCAGTTATAGCAGCCTGCATATATGTGTGGCCTGGTCTCTGAAGCTGTTATGGAGATGAGGTTCTGTGGGGCCTGTCCAGTGTTAACACCGTTAGAAAACCATCATTTATTTTACACAGCTCCTGTGGAAAGGGTGAAAGACAGGAAACATCCTGATCTTGCAAAATCAGCTGTGAAGACAGGACCAGACACAGGGCTAGCTAGGTATAATGGCACACACCACTGATCTCAGCCCTCGGGAGGCAGAGGTGGACAGATCTTTGAGTTCCACGCCAGCCTGGTCTACAGAGCAAGTTCCAGGACATCCAAGGCTATACAGAGAAACTCTGTCTTGAGAAAACAACAGCAAGAGCAACAACAAAAAGACATGTGGCTGTGCTGTAGCTGGCTAATGGCTAGCTCAGCAGGGTTAGTATTCAATTTGGGGGAATTTTGTAGGCTGGTTATTAAATCCAGCCATTATTAAAGCTGAAGTTACAATTAAATAGGCTTTATTTTGAAAGGCAATTGTTCAAATACTAAAAGGTAATATTCTAGACTTATCACTGCCTAATTATTTCACTGGATTTCACCACCATGCATGGGTCTGGAGCTGCTCACATCTATTGTCTGTTATCACATCTACTGTCTGCGGATGGAGGTACTCCACAAGGACGTCCATCTTTAGCCAGCTCTGCATTACCATGACATGCTGCTTATCTGAGATCAGCCTTGATGGGTCTTTACGTGTGAATGGTCAGCTAATCAGAGACAAATGAAATTGTTTTGCTGATAACCTTAGATGGTAATAGAGAAACTATAGTAACACATAACTCAAGTGTTCTGTGTATGTAGTTATTACACTGTGAAACGCATAAAGCTTGGAGGGAGCAGTCTTCCAGTATTCAGAATCTTATGATTTCACTCAACAAAGAGGTTCCTTAGAACAAAAAGACAAAGTCCACCCCAGCACTGGAGAAGCAGAGGCAGGAGGATTGGAGAAAGCTTGAGGATAGTATGGTCTCATAATGAGTTCCAGGCCACCTTGGCACACAAAAAGAGTTAAGTTTCTATGTAGTATAACTGTTTCACTCTGCCTAATTCATTTAAATAAAAATAATAACCCATGTTCGTGTCATAATGATCCTCATTTGCTACTATGGATTGGCTGCATAGTCAAGATTCCAGCAGTAGTCAATAATACCAAAGAAAGCATCCAGAGACTCATTTGGTTGTATGAAGTTTATAATAAACAGTATTGTGATAGTTATTTTTGTATGTCAATATGATTGCATTGAGGGATACTAAAATAAGAATATTACTCCCACATGTGCTGTGAAGGTGACTCTGGAAGAGGCTAGCCCTTAGACCAGCAGCAGACGAGCAGGCCTCTTCCCCAGTGCGGCAGCATCATCCAATGCATCAGCACCAGATAGATCTAAAGGCAACAAGGAAGAGGTATCCTCTCCCTCATTTTGAGCTAGGGTATTCATTTCCATTCCAATTGGACATTGGACCTCCCAAGTCTTGGGCCTTTAAAGATGTCACATGCCCTCAAATTTCATCTGAGGCCTGAAGTCTTTGGTACTGAGTTGAGAATTCCATTGGCTTCCTTGATTCTCACCTTTTCAAATTCAGGCTGGCTCTTCGTTCTCCACCTTGTGAACAGAGGCTATAAGACCTTTTGCCCTCCATAATTGTATGCATCAATTTTTAAAAACTTCTCTTACATGTGTCTGTCTAGGATAGTATTAATACGAGAGACCTAGTGCAAGAATTATTTGTTGTTATTTTTGAGTTGTGTGTTATATATTCTTTAAAACAAAAAAAAATTTTGAGACAAAAATCTTAACTGGGTAGGTAGTCTGGGTTGGACTGGAATTCATTATGTAGTCCAGGCTAGAGTTGAATTGTAGCAATCTTCCTAGCCTCTCAAATGTCAGAATTTTAGGCATGTACTATCATTCCATAGGTAGATAAATAAAATTTGTAATAAATTTATATCTATTTAGCTATCTATCATTCCCTTCAGCATCCGATTGCCAAGCTCTCCTTATAAGTTGACGGAGAGGAGAGGGCTATGAACATAGACGAAGGAATCTCTGGAGCCCAGAGCCCACTTGCTCAGATGCACAGGGCTCCCAAGAAGAGGCAAAGCAAGGTGTGCAGCCCACAGTCGGATGAACGGTAATTTGCTCTTTTAGCAAACACAATCGATTTCATTCACGAAGCCAGCCCTAAGCTCCTCCCTCTGGCAGCCTTCTTCCCAGCCTCTCAGGTTGTTGGGTGCTGGATACTCCGCTCTCTTCCTTGTGACTAGCTCTAGAGCCCCAGGCCTAGGCTTGGCATCTCCCAAAATCTGACCTCATTCATTAAATCCAATGCCGTGCATTGTCCTCAGGCTGGCCACGTGGCCTCACACCTGCACATGCTCTTCCTCTGTCTGGAGTAATCTGCCCTGGATGTGGCTCCCATGCCTCTTTACTCAATGTCACCTCCCTGAACACCCACTCTTAAAATCTGCTTCTTCTTCTCTTTCCTGTGTTGTGTTCTTTCCTCCTCTGTATCCAGAACACCAGATAGGATGCACTTGTTAGCTCTGAGGGGCACAGGGGCTTTTCTGCTCTGTTCACTCGAATTGTTCCTATCTCAGAATACTGGCAAATTGTTCCCTGTGGGTGAAATGAGTCAATTCAAGCCATATTAGAGTATATAAAGGCAGGTTTATTGGGAAGCTGCTCTTGGGCAGGTTCCTTGGTCCCAAGGAGTGAGTCCAGGGAAGTGGCCATGAGGAGGAAGACAGAGGAGTGGGGAAGAGAAAGAAAAAAGAGCTAGTAGAGACAGGTGAGAAAGAGAGGGAGGGAGAGAGAGAGAGAGAGAGAGAGAGAGAGAGAGAGAGAGAGAGAGA
>NW_022196894.1:27399784-27414326 GCF_008632895.1 Mastomys coucha | reverse complement strand
GAGGAGGAGGAGGAGGAGGAGGAGGAGGAGGAGAGGACAGGGAGGGAGGAGAGAGAGATGGAGATTCACCTTCCATACTTGCTAGAAGGCATGAAAATTGGCACACTCACTTTGGAGAATAAGTTGATACTATGTATACAGAGATGCCAAAATGTTGCTGGCATTTCAATTGGTACTTCTTTTCTAGGAAACAGTCAGAGGTGTTTGAATGGGATAAGGTTACTGAGATCTTGGGATACAGATGTTGAGATCTAACTGTAACAACCCAAACCTTTTAGGAGAAAACAGAGGTGTGGACTTAGTGAGGTTAGTCTAAGCACTTAGTTGAAAGATATTATGCCAGATAACAATCAAAGAAAAGAATGAGGTAAGTTGGACTTAATCAAATTTTAAACTTCTGTGTGTTAAAGAATGCTACAAAATAGCTGGGTGGTGGTGGCGGCCCACGCCTTTAATCTCAGCACTTGGGAGGCAGAGGCAGGCGGATTTCTGAGTTCGAGGCCAGCCTGGTCTACAGAGTGAGTTCCAGGACAGCCAGAGCTATACAGAGAAACCCTGTTTCGAAAAAAAAAAAAAAACCCAAAAAACAAAACAACAACAACAACAAAAAAGAATGCTACAAGACAATAAGGGGCTGGGGATGTAGATTGGATGGTAGAGTGCTTGCACTATCATTTTTGAAGCCCTGAATCTAACTCGCAGCACTTATAAAGTAGGCAGGACAGATGGCACACACCCGGGACTCAAAAGATGAGGTGGGAAAATTAGAAGTGCAAACTTATCATCAGCTACATAGCGAGTTCAAGGCCAACCTGGGATATATGAGATGAGATGAGAGGGAGAGAGAGGGGTGGGGTGGGGAGGGGGGAGGAAGAAGGGAGGGAGAGAAAGAAGGAGAGATGAGGAGAGGGAGAGAGAGAGGGGAGGGGGAAAGGGGAGGTAGAGGGAAAGAGAACAAGAGAGGGAGAGAGGGAAAGAGGGAGAGAGATGGAACAAGTACAAAATATCTGGATTATATATGGATAAAAACAAAACAAAACAAACCCTGGGCTGGAAAGTTCAGGGTAGAAGGTAGGGAATGTCAGGTAGGGACTGAGGGATGGTGGGAGAACCTGGAAGCCAGGTCTACTTTGGTCTGTTAAATATGCACCTCAGCTGTTTGTCCAGGGTCTGAATCCTAACAAATATGTGCTCACTAAATTTGCTCTTAGAATCAAAGAACAGGCTTGGCCCAGTTCTTCTTTTGTTTCCAGGATTCTGTATCACCTCCAGCTTTACTTTCAGTGTGTGGGAACATTCAGGTGGATGTGCAGGGTTGCCTGAATACAGTGGCCTCCCACCCCAGGAGCAGAAATCTACCTGCTGGCTAGTGTCTGCGGCCTCCTGGGGCTGCCTCCTGGGGATGCTCTCAGCCACTGCTGGGGGATTTAGGTAACTCCACTGAGCAGGAGGCTGCTCATCCCATCTCCATTTTAGCCAGCCATCGTTGTTTAACTTTCTGGAAGAAGAATGTCTCCTGGCTTGGCTTTGGAATCTCATTTCTTTGACTTAAAGAGGCTGACAGGGCGAGAGAAACAAAGGCTGTTTAGGATTTGCTCTCCCCAATTGTTTCTCTCAGAGAAGAGATAAATAAAGGGGAGGAGGGGGAGAAAAGAAAGAAGAGACAGCCTGGGCTCTGCTCACCAGCTGTGGGTCCCTGATGGGCCTGCCTGACACAGCCACATTATGCAGGGGCCGGCGCACCTGTGAGGAGTTAATGAGAAAAATCCAGAAGTGCAGCTCCCATTACGGCCCCACGGGGACAACCCCCGCCCCTCCCCTGGCAAGTTTCAATGACAGGTGGGATTAATCTCAGCAGGCTGTGCTTCAGAGATACTCCATCTCATTCTGTCTGGAAAGAGGAGTTTACCACGTCAAGTTCTACTGGCTTTCCTTGGGTTTTTAGGTTTTGAAACCATTTCTCAAAGTAAAGTTAAAACCACAAATAAAAAGTAAGCTTCCCAGGGGTGTCCCCCAGTGGCTCAGGATCGAAAGGAAGTCAGCATGAAGCTGTCTGAGAACCAAGATGCTATATTGGCAGTGAAGGTCAGTCAGTATCTTTGCTTCCCATTGCAGGCCTTGGTCAGATCACTGCAGGCGATTCGGCGTCAGGAAGGGTGAGCTCTCTTGCTGAGGGGCAGCATGGTATTAGGCAAAGCTATCAAAGCTTTCTGTCCCCCTTGATGGAATGTCAAATGAGGCAGAGGACTGTGACTGCCTGGCAGGACTGGTATGAGGTGAAGCAGCTCTGAGAAACGTCTAAGTCGGCAGGCTTAAGCAAGCATTGGACTTTACTATGGTCCTTCTCCTTGGAGATTAGAATCAGACGAAAGAGGCAGGTAGGCACATGGCTGCTCTGAGGTCACTCACTTTGGTCTCATCAAGTCAGAGCATCTCTGTTACGGCCACATGCTCTGGAAGGCACCGGCTGTGTGGACGTACATGTGCCAATGTGAGGAAAAGGTTCGCAATGTTCCTCAAAGCCATTAGATTGAGAACAGCTCAGAGGTCAGAGGACCTGACTGGTAGAGAGAGATCTTCCACATGCCTGCTCCCCACCTGTGTAAGCTTGCCGAACCTCCACAAATGTCCATGTCCTCTGAGCAGGGACAAGGTGATCCCTGCCCCGTGTTCCTTAGGAGCCTAATGAGGATCAAGGGACACAAGAGCCTTTGCCTGCAATGTAGGCAATACTACAGTAAGATTGATAAAGTCATTCGTTCAGACCTCTTTACCCCAGTATGTTCTGTATGCAAACTCTGAACAACAGAACAGTCCTGGGGGGACACATCGGGCACCTAAGCACTCAGCTGGAAGTCAGAAAATATGGACTTGAGTTCTAACTCAACCACTTACCAGCCACTATTCAGGTCCCTTGATATAACCCATAAACTGCGAACTATATTAGACATCACATAGGATGTCTTTAGGGGTAGATCGTGTATGTGATGTCCACACAGCAGGCCTGGCGGATGGTGTTCTCTTTACTGGTTGATTGTGATTTGGTGACGCCAGGTCATCTACAGGTCCAGCCCGTGCTGAATCCCAGAGAAGATCCCGCTCACAGAGTGTGTTGTATCAGTAACTGACATGTGGATGTGAGTTCTAATTCACCCATCTGGTGACGTGTGACTGTGTGGGAAGAAGAGGGAGGGATTCAGTGAGAGCGAATCCCAGCCCAAAAGCAAAGTCAGGGTAGAGAGCTTGTACCAGCTTTACCGCTGTTCTACACCAGGCAGAAAGATCTGATCTGTCAGGGAAACTGTCTACCACCAGGAGGAAGGTCTGATCTGTCAGGGAAACTGTCTACCACCAGGAGGAAGGCCTGATCTGTTAGGGAAAACCTTCCACCTCCAGGCAGAAAGATCTAGTCTGTTAGGCATACTTTCTCCTGGGTATTATCTGGGAACACATGGATAGTCTGGCCCATCATTGCCCCAGAAACCACCCTTGGTAGATGGGTTCGTGATCAGTGTAAGAATGTGCAGGCTCTCCAATGCTTCTGTCTGAGGGCACGGTGTCCAAAAGGCTGGATAGCTCCATCGCCTTATGACACTGCATCAGAAGTCTGGAGCCAGTGTCCTTCTCTTGCTGTACAAAGAGACTTTCAACTTTCAAAGGCTGGATCCTCCCTTTCTGCTGCTTCCTGTTGTGTCACCGCCCTTAAAAAAAATAATTTTGAGGGCTGGAGAGATGGCTCAGCAGTTAAGAGCACTGTGTGCTCTTCCAGAGGTCCTGAGTTCAATTTCCAGCAATCATATGGTGGCTCACAACCATCTGTAATAAGATCTGATGCCCTCTTCTGGCCTTCAGGGATACATGCAAGAGCAATGTTATATACATAATAAATAAATAAATAAATAAATCTTTAAAAAAATAATTTTGAGAATTTCATATAATGTATGGCCACCCTTCTTTATATAACTGTAAGCTTTTGATTTATTGCCTGTCTAAAAATAGTTACACTATTGTGTATATGAGGAGTAGTGTGAGTATAAGTAGTCTGTCTGTCTGTGTATGTTGGTGGGCACATGGTGTAGAGTATGTGAGGAGGTCAAAGGACAATGTGTAGGAATTGGTTCTCTCCTTCTACCACACCATTATCCTTGGAAGCATAGGTTTTCAGGCTTGGTGACAGGCACCCCTTCCCACTGAGTAGTCTCACGGTTCTTGATTTCATTTACTCCAAGCCTGTGTAAGTCCTGCCTCTGGCCTGTGATGTATTTTGGCTTTGGGGTATTTCCTACCTTCTTGATGGTATCTCTGCATGTTGACCTAGCTCTTTTACTCGGGGATCATCTGCACACTCTTGGCCTGTCTTCTTCAAAGCCTTTACTTTTAAAAACATTGTCTTCATGGCATTTCTAAATTTCTGGGACAGCTTAGCTTTCAGAGAACTGAGATGTATTGGAGGCCCGTGGACCGTGCCACCAGGTGGGCATGGGACTAGTGAGGTGGGGCATGCTCAAACCCCAGGAATCTCAGAGATCTGAGACGGCAGAAATGAGGCTACTACCTCCCTGCCTCTAATTCCTGCTCTGGAGCACATAACCACAACACTCAGGTAAGATGTCCATGGGCACGCAGTTACGTAGTACAGTGCCTGGAAAGTCTCTCCATGCTAATGAGGCATCTCAATAGCCTTAGCCTTCAGCCAGTGACCTTCCCTCCCTGGATATTCTCATACCCTTCCCCAAAATTATATAATACCTAGTTCACCCCAAATAAAGTGTATTCGTTTATATCCACCCACAATAAAGAAATATGAATAAGCTAAACTAATCCCAGAGAGCTGCTTCGTTAAAGGTTGCCTCAGGGAAGGCCTTTGCCTAACTGCTGTAACACTAAGTTTCCCTGAGGAAGACTTCCTTCTTCTTCCACTCCTCTGGCATTTGCTCCCAGTCACACTGGAATCCTGCCCATCCTCAACTCGGCTTTCCCTTTCTGGCTTGGAGTGCAGCGGTGGCTGACACCTGGAAGGGAAGCAAGGACCGAAGACTTCCCATCCAGGACTTTGCTCAGTACCCCCTCCCTGAGCCAGTGTATCGGTGGTGTCCAGATGCTGCAGACCACAATATATTAAAAGTTATTATTTAGAAGCTGGCCCTTCAAGGGGACACCGAGCCTCATACAGGAGTTAATTACTCCCTTCCTGAGACAGGAATACATATCTCTTTCACTTACTAATGTCTTCCCAGGGCCAGGTGTTCAGCACACAGTAGGTATTCAGCTGTACCTGTGATGCAAATAGAAAGTCACCTTTGGCTGGCCATGGGAGGAATTGTGCTTCGTTTCCCTGAGGGATCAGACTTTCTGCCTGGTGGTAGAGTGGTGGTAACTAACGGTGGAACACGCTCTCTACCCATGGTTACTCTTGAGCTGGGATTCACACACACTGGAACCCTCACCCGTTCTGTCCACACAGTCCACCATGTCAAGGTCCCTGGGGAAAAGCAGAGTCCTGACCGTGACATGGTCCACCTCTAATCCTAAAATGATCTCCAATTATTCTTGAAATTAAGTACAAAATTCTCATCTGAGTGTTTAAGGCATCTGGCCTTAACCATTCTCAGTTTTAATTTCCATTTGTTTTTTGCCAGTATTCTAGTATTCTTGGCTGCATTTCTCCCTCCTCCTCCTCCTCCTCCTCCTCCTCCTCCTCTTCCTCTTCCTCTCCCTCTTCCTCCTCTTCCTCTCCCTCTTCCTCCTCCTCCTCTTCCTCCTTCTCCTCCTCCTCTTCCTCCTCCTCCCTCTTCTTCTTCCTCCTCTTCCTCTTCCTCTTCCTCTTCCTCTTCCTCTTCCTCTTCTTCTTCTTCTTCTTCTTCTTCTTCTTCTTCTTCTTCTTCTTCTTCAGATAGGGTCTCATGTAGCCCAACTAGTTTTGAACTCCTTGTGTAGCTGAGGCTAGCCCTGGACTTGGAATCCTCTGGTCTCATCTTTAAAATGTAGCAGCTAAAGATGCATGCCAACTATGGTTGGTTTTCCATAGCACTGTGCAATGCTTTTCATACTTCTTGAAGACTTCCTATCTTCATCTATTCTTTCCTCTTGTTCCTTCTGTTTGGTGGAAACATTTTCCACAACAAAGTGAAGCTCAGGAGGGGTCTTGAATGGTGGCCAGGGAGTCTTCCATCATCTGCAGTCACAGCTTTGAAGATCACCCTTGAGTTTTTAAGACCCACCTTCAACCTTGATAGGCTTAAGACATCTCCTAGTAGATCTTTGTGTTTTTGCTCATCCTCCCATGTGTGTCTGTACGTACTCCTAGACATACAGCCTTTCTGTAGGTCTCATTCCAGTGAGGCTGAAAGTCTTTTAAAGATAAGATTTGATCTTTTCTTTCCTGTGCTATGCACATAATGCTTTCTCATGGAAGAGCAGAGTTTGTGCATCTGTTGCATCAAGCAACGACTCTAAACAAAGGAGAGACCTCTCCACAGGCCACTAGTTCCTTCTAGCTTCTTTTTAGGTCAAATAGACCTTCCACAAAAAAAGGAATGATCCTGGCCAGGAGTGGTAGCAAATGCCTTTAATCCTAGCATTCAGGAGGTAGAGGTAGGTAGATCTGTTTGAGTTAGAGGGCAACCTGGTCTACATAGTGAGTTCCAGACCAGCCAAGACTACATAGTAAGATACTGTCTAAAGAAACTAAAATAAATACATAGTTAAAAAGGAATGATCTATGTGGTCATCATTGAAAACCAGTCTTAAGCATAAGCTGTTGGATCAAAAACCTAGTATGTTTCCAATCACTTTAACCATGTAATGGCTCTCATTCTCTGCTCACATGGAAACTTACACTGTGGTTGCTGAAAGCTGATTTCTGTGGCCAGCGCTGACATAATCAAGGGCATCGTGTGTGGTTGTTTTAGATCTAGGAAAGTCAACCTTGAACGCCTCAAACCTGTCCAACCAATCTCTACTTAGGAAAAAAAAAATAAAGAAAGAACAGGTTGTTTCTTCAAAGCATTCGATTATTGAGCACACATTTTATGGTCCCTCAAGGGTCACTGAAGTCCCTGTCTTATCACTAGAGCTGCATTCCTGAACCTGTAAAAGAAATGAGCTGCTTAGCATGTTCCTTTGTGTCCGGCCCCGACGCCTTTAGCTCTACCTGTTTTCAGGGTGCCTTTGGGCAGCCGTAATGAAAGGATAGTTTCCCGTATGGTATGGAGGCCAGTCTCTTCACAACAGCTTGGCAAGAAAAAGAATAAAATCTATTTTACATCTCCTGAATGTCTCTAATTGGGTTTTGAAGACCAAACAATTCCCTTCAATACAGCTGGGGCTTTGAGTAGCCCCAAACCAATTAACTCAAATTATATAATTTTCCCCCCAACCCCTACTCCCTAAGCTTGACTTGCTTAGTTAGCGAAGAGGGGGATTAGTGCGAATGTCCCTGCTGCCTGGCACAATGGGCGAACTCAGCTGTGGGCTAGCTAGAAGCATCTTGCCTGTGGAAAGAGAATAAAGGCAAACTCAAGTTGAGCTGCCGTGTCCTTGGTATGGCTCTCCTTCTTCTACAGTGTAATTCCAAATTTGGCATAAATATATTAAAGAGTTACAGGAGAGCAGAAAACATCCGAGCCTTTGAATGGGAGCAAGCAATCTCTTAAGCCTCTGGAAATGTGCGGGGCTCATTAAGGCACCTACATTTGTGAGGTGGTGACCAGAGCCATAGGAACAGTCTGAGGAAGAATCTTAGCAGGTGTATGCCTGCGCTTGTGTGGCTGTTTGAAGGCACAGGAGTAATACTAAGAATAGAGTTCCTCTTTCTTCTCATGTGATTTGATATTGAGACAAGAATAAGAGAAATGATAAAATTCTGTGACAATTCTAAGTATGGGTCTATCTTGCATATTACACAATATTTATTTATTTAATGTATAGGAGTATACCATTACTGTCTTCAGATACACCAGAAGAGGGCATCAGATCCCATTACAGATGGTTGTGAGCCACCATGTGGTTGCTGGGAATTGAACTCAGGTCCTCTGGAAGAGCAGCCAGTGGTCTTAATCTCTGAGCCATCTCTTCAGCCTTATCTTCCATATTAAAAGTGCAATGACCTTAAAGGTGGAACAGTATCCTATAGTCTGACTGTATGCCAAAAATCTTTTGCAAATTTTGTTACAAACAGTTCAATTCCCCCCTCCGCTATTTTAGATACAACATTGCATTCTATAATCCTTTTAACAAGATCCTTGACACCAGATCCTTGCAACTTTTAATGCTGGCGAAACACATGTGAACCTCGTCAGTTTAGTGTTAGGAAGAAAGGCTGGTTGGCAGGTCCCGGTATCCCAACCGTAGGTCTATTCAGGGATTCTCACACTCACAGCCTGTGAGATCCTAGCTTCTAAGTGCTGAACTTTAGATATCAAAAAGAGAAAAAAAGCAGACATCCCTCAGTGTCTCTCTTCTCTTCTAAGAATATAAAACATAGTGGCAAGCTTGCCCTGGTATTTTCTCACACATTCCTGTCTGAGCAGATGCCGCCCTGGAAACTGTTGGCTCCTTCCACTGTTAGATTCTGGCAGTTTCTCGCAGCAGGCCATGTTGAGAATCTGGGTGCTGGGAGTTATTTTTCAGGTCTGACTGCTCATGCAAAAGAGGAAACCGAGAGAATTGTAGTCATCTCAGAAGCTAGTAGGCCATTTCTACAGCAACCATGGATGAAATGTCATTTTGTCTTGTGTGTGTGTGTGTGTGTGTGTGTGTGTGTATGTATTTAAATATAGTTTTTGTTTCATAAAAAAAAAATTGAATATCACTCCACCTAAAGATACCTTTCATTTTTTGTCCCACAATGGAAATTCATCCCAACTTTAAAGCTGGTTTACTCCAGTCAAGTTCAAAGACAATGTATGAGGTAAGGAGATTTAAATTGTTCACTCCTGATTTTATGGCAGCAGTAATCAGAATACCTTCTAAAGATTTTGTAGCCCTGGTTGACTTGGAACTTACTGTGTCGTCCAGGCTGGCCTCGAAGTAACTATCTCTGCTTCCTGAGTGCTGGGATTGAAGATGTGTGCCACCACTCTCAGCCTCCTTTTTTTCTTCTTCTGATGGGCATTGGCTCTCCAAGACTTTTTGAGATTGGATTGAGAAATCAACAGATTGCTCACTGGTTTTCTTCAAAAGTCACTAACATTAGTGTTAAGTGCATATTTTTCCTCCTGGCCCCAAACTCCTGTAATAATGACTCTGAGACACAAAAGATATTTACAAACACCCTAGCCATAAGCTTTTTGGTTGATTCCCCAACTAGATCATAACTTAATATCCCATTTATTCTAATATAACTTCTGCCACATGGCTTCTATCCTCTTCCATATTCCCAGGTGAAATCCCCCCTTCTCACTATCACAGCATTCCATCTCCCTACTGGATGTTCCACCTTCTATTTCCTGCCTAAGCTTATAGGCCAATCAGCATTTGATTGACAGGTGCTACATCCATACAGTACACAAGAGATTCCCTCTACATATTAGTGTCCCAGAGGTAGAGGACCAGCTTTTCTAGGCCTTCGAAGTTATAGTACCAATGATCAAGGCTTGGACTTCCTCTGTTGAAAGCTCCATCTTTGGGGATATGTGTTCCCAAATTCAGGAGCCATAAGCCAAGGACAAGACTCAGAGCTACCAATTGAAACAGAGACAGTAGATTTTCAAGTTTAAATTCTGAAAAGAGAGCTGGAGAAATGGCTTAGCAGTTAAGAGTACTCACTGTTCTTCCAGAGGTCCTGAGTTCAATTCCCAGCAACCACATGGTGTCTCATAACCATTTGTGATGGGATCCAGTGCCCTCTTCTAGTGTGTCTGAAGACAGCTACAGTGTACTCACATATATAAAATAAATAAATATTTTTTTAAAAAAAAATCTGAAGAGAATGTTAAAAATGATTTGGCTTCTTTCTTGGAAAAGAAATGAGGGAGCTATGGCAGACCAGGAAGGAAACTGACTTGTTCAAGGCCAAGTGTTGAGATAATGGTATAGTCTGTATGGGTTTGGTTCTTTTGACTTAATTGAAGATGATCTTTGGTGGCCAATGCCTCTTGCATCTTAGTGCTGAAAGCATGTCAGTTATTCTTCTTACTTCTGGTTTGGGAATGGCAGGGGAACCCTCTGACCTATAGGTTGCACTTAAACCCAAGGCCCCTCCCTAGATAGATTTGCTATTTGTGTCAGGAACAGAATGGGGGAATCAAATGGGGCCCGAATAACACTTTTCCCCTTTGGATGCAAATCTTTCAGATGTGTTTACATACCATAGCTGCTTCCACCTCTGAACCTTGGCTGCCACTCCTGTCTGGGGCATCCTCCCCGAAAATCAAAGCACCATGATGGTTTATTTTGGAAGTATCTTGAAAAGGATAATGTTTGACCACTCTCCTCCATGCCTTTCCCTCTATGTGCTGTGTGTAATGATCCAGAGACAATCAATTGGACACTGCATTTTAAAGATAAGGATGGGGATTTTACTTCTGGGTAACCCAGTGACCCCAATCAATCTCTGTCTTACAAACCCTATGAAGATCTGATGCTCCACTTCGCAATTCAGGGCAGCTTCCAGGATGGCAACAGATGTTGCAATCCAAACACCTTTATTAACTATTTATCTTCAGATGTCTATCAAGGACCTCTTGGCCAACAGGAGTAGCAGATAGCCCCTTAAATGAGGAACCTTCCGCTTTCATCTTCAAGCCATTTCCCTCTGTAATCCCTTTGAGAAGGAAAAAAGTCACTGACAATATTTAGCTCCTTTAAAAGTCTGTCTTTCTGAAAAGCAGATGTTGTCTACCCAGTAAAAATGTGGCTGATAAGTTGCATGTCACACACACACACACACACACACACACACACACACCATTGTAAAAAGCATCAGATAGCATTTAGAGTAATCAGTTAACAAAAGTGGGGATTTCGGTGTTCGTCTTTTTTTTAAAAAAATGAAATTTGCTAATTATATTTTATTTGCCAGACTTCCACGTCGGTCAAACAGAGAGCTTTAAGACTATATATAGTGATCCTTCCCACCTACCTGCTTTACAAGACTGTCAGGAGGATTATAAATGATGCAGGGGTAATTGAAGCCCTGGGAATGAGACACAAGGCCAAAATATTTGAAGCAGTTCTCAGTGTAATCCTCCGTAATTGAACTCATCAAGGCTTTGTTCTCAAGAGAGCTCTCCCCCCGCAGTTTAGTGAGGTTATTCCTTGGACAGAAAATAAACTGTTGTGGGTCAAGGGGGGTGGTGTTCTCTCCCCTGATTTAACTCACTGACCAAACTCGCTAAATCTCTCATACAGGAACCAGTAGGACTCTGCTTCAAGTACAGGAGGTTTCACTGAGGCTGTGGGTGTGCGTGTGGGTGGGGGTGAGAGTGGACAAGGTAAGGGGCCGGGGGGTGGGGGACTGGGGTAGTAAAGAGTCAGCCTCTGAGTGTCCTCCCTGCCATTTGTCTTCTTAACGTTTGTAAAACTCGGTTATTTTAAGCTCAGTTGGTTAAAGGAGTTATCCATTTCCCCTCTGGCTTTCCTTCCAACCTATCCAGGCCCAAGTAGCATAAAGACGACTCTAAGACTGCTGAGCACAGTACGTGACAGGACCTTAAACTGGGAACACTCTGTGTGGTTGGCTGTCCATTTCATACAATTAAATTGTTGCTAACTTTCCATTGTCTTGCCTTACTTGCTGCCGTAGCATAGCCCCTTAAACCAAGGGTCATTCATACCAAAGCAGGGGAGGGGCAGGGATCTTAAAGACTCAGAAACAGAAGCAGGGAGATACTGA
Source organism: Mastomys coucha (assembly GCF_008632895.1). Taxonomy (NCBI): domain Eukaryota; kingdom Metazoa; phylum Chordata; class Mammalia; order Rodentia; family Muridae; genus Mastomys; species Mastomys coucha. The sequence goes on along the minus strand of NW_022196894.1, from coordinate 27,402,490 downwards.
GTTCCCAGTCATCCTGGGCTTTTTAGTGAGTTCAAGACCAGATTGCCCTGCACAATAAGACCCTGTCACAAAAAAAAACAAATGTTCAGGGTGTAGTTCAGTGGTAGAGCACTTGCCTTACCTAGGCAAGCCCTTGGATTTAATTCCCAGAGTCCCCTTCCTCCAAAGAATTAAAGAGTGGAGATCTGTGGATGAGGGACAGTATGCATGCTTTTCAAGGATTGGAGCTAAAAGCTAGCCTGTGGAAACATTTCTAGTTACCCATTATTTCCTTATCTAAATTAATAAGTTTTTTTTATTTGAATACCTATTCAAGGACAGTTCTGTACAACTATCTCTAATAAGGTGTTATTTAAGTTATAAATCTATCATGTGTTTTGCGTGTGTATTTATTAGGGCTTTTTTGTTTGTTTGTTTCTTTGTTTTGGGGGGTTGTTCTTGGGACAGGATCTCACTATGTACCCTACATGCCCTGTAACTCATTATGTGGACTAGGCTGGCCTTGAACTTACAGAGATCTGCATGCTGATGCCTCCCAAGTGCTAGGATTAGAGGTGTGGGCCACCATGCCCAGCTCTCCCATGTGCCTTTTGATATTCAAATGAACACGAGTGGAATTCTTAAGTTCACATATGACTTGAAGTGCTATAAAATTAATATTAATTAATCCTTAATTTGATGTATCCTAACTTCTACTAATAAACAAATTTTGACTAACCCTGAAAGAGGAATAAATTATCTTTGCATTACTTCTGTTAAAAAAATAGTAGACCAAAATCATTGGTATACTGAGAAGCAATCAAAAAGTGGTAAAATGTAGATTAAAAGGTATTCCGTGGGTGGGAAGATTGTAAGAGCCAGAGGTGAGGAAGGACTGCCTCAAAACAATCTGACCTAGGTAACAAGGTGACAGAACCTGAACAATGCACTTGTGAACTCTTGCAGTCTTTGCCCTCAAAAGACCTGCACAAGATTGGGCCTGCCAGCATTTCATCACTGACCAGAGAAAGGCTCATGAAGCCCGCCCCTCCCTGATTGACAGGTGGTGATGTATGCGGGTGTTGTTTTCTTCTTTGCTGTAAGCACTGATAAGTTGCCTTTGCCCTGTAAATAACCTCCCATGCTCTTGCAGGCGAATTGATTAAGTTCAGTGGGTTACACACAAAAAGGGTATGTCAGTAAGAAGGGTATTTGGCGGGAGGAAAGATGGGCATAAATGTGAGAGGACTGGTTGTAAGACAGGGTCATGGGTTAAAACATGACATGAGAAGGGTTAAAATTAATTGCATACAAGTATGAAATTGTCGAAAAATAAAAGTTAATTTTAAAAGATGCATAAAAACTAAAGTATTTTTCCTCTAAAATAATTATGAAAATGCTGCTTCTATACTTTTTAAATGTCTGTAGCATTTGCTAATCTTATAAAAACATATCTTTGTGCCACATGTTCTATTTGTAATTTCTTTATATGTTCCCCCATATTTATCCGCCTCTGGGATATGGGTGGAGGTAGGTGGTGCTATGCCGGTGTCTAAATCCTTCATCAAAGTTTGTTTGACTGGGGGCTCAGGGTGGGCCGATCTTGCCTTCCTCCCTCCCATCCACACCATGTTTAAGGACAAGAAGGCTTTAAAATTTTCTGCCTATGATTGGGTGGCCTGTAAAAGGAAGAAACTGGACCCGAAGGAAGTAAGACAAGGAGCCATACCAACATCTGGGGTTCTCTATGAACTGGGAGGAACGTCTCACAGCAAGAGGATGCACAGCATTGTAAGGGAACAGGCAAAGCCACAACTCAAGAGAGGGAGGTAGACCTTCAAGAGGGAGTTATCCTAGGGAGACACGTAAGAACATTTGAGTCACGTGACTGGTAGGTAGGCGTTTTAAAACTATCCTATGTGATATTGCGTGGGATGAGTGCAGAGAAAGTACAAGACGCGGAATGCGGCCAACCTGGAGTGTCCCAGAGCAGAGGTCAGAGGAAAAGGTACCCACAATCCTTTGCAGCATAAGACAGTAAAGTACAGGACCTTAAACAAGATGGTATGCCAACTGGGAAAGGTGAGCCGGATATCATGAGCAGAAAAAGGCAGGCAGAGGGAACAGCGCCATCCAGAGGAAGTTAGGGAATGGTTCGCGGCTGTGGGGCCACTAAGACGGTGGGAACACTCACTTGCCAGCCCTGATGTAAGGAAGGGATGGTGGCCTCGCCCAGCTCACAGAGAGCTTGATAGGAGGGCACTTGTGTAGGACTTCAGGGGCACATAGTGTATGCTAGCTCTTGCCACTTGAATGCAATTAAAAAAAAGATGACAAAAATATTAGTGTAGTAAGGTAAGCCTATAATCTCAGTACTTCAGAACCTGAGGCAGGAGCAGGCCAGCCTGGCTATAGAGTAGGTTTTGGGCTGTATAAGCAGGCATTGTCAAAAAATAAAAAGCAGGGACTCACAAGATGGCTCAGCAGGGAAGGGCACTTTCCACCAAGCCTGATGACCTGAGTTTGATCACAGTATCCCACATAGTGGAAGGAGAGAGCTAGTTGCCTTAAATCACCTTTTAACCTCTTCATGTGTGGTATACAAACACACTAAATAAATGCTAAAAAAGAAAAAAAAAAGATTTTTTTAATTTTTTGAGACAGGGTTCTCTGTGTAGCCTTGGCTGTCCTGGAACTCACTCTGTAGACCAGGCTGGCCTCGAACTC
>NW_022196894.1:27375152-27399774 GCF_008632895.1 Mastomys coucha | reverse complement strand
ATTTAAAAAGCAAATGAAGGATTCAGCAAGGCTGGTGTATAAGGACATGATGGGCCAGAAACCAACCTAGGATAAAGAGCCTGGACTAGCATGAGGAGGAGTCACAGTGGAAGGACCACTGCAGTCTGTTCAGAAAGAATTCCCCAGGCTTCTGTGGCTATGAATGGCCCTGTAAGTGTTTGCTGAAAATGTCGTTCTCCATGGCCTACATGGGCATGGGGCCTAGGAGACTGGATATTAGTAAAAGTCTCAGTTTCAGTTTTTTGTTTTGTTTTCTTTTTTTCTGTTTCTGTTGATGCAACTTAAAACATATTTCCTGCTGGGTGGTGGTGGTGCACGCCTTTAATCCCAGCACTTGGGAGGCAGAAGCTGACAGATTTCTGAGTTCGAGGCCAGCCTGGTCTACAGAGTGAATTCCAGGACAGTCAAGGCTACACAGAGAAACCCTGTCTTGAAAAAACCAAAAACCAAAAACAAAAACCAAAAACAAAACCAAAAAACATATTTCCTTTTTTTTTTTAACCTTGGGGCTAGAGTGGTCATTGTCTATCATTGCCAAGGGATGGTTGAACCCCTCTTTCAAAACGACTATGTGCTTAGTGTTCCCCAGTTCTCTTCCTGCAGCCAACCATGAGGAAGCAAGTGGGCCTGAGAGTGTGTGGAGGGGTAAAAGATTTGACCTGGGATGGAGGAGGACCTTTCAGAAGCCAAACAGCTGTCCTCAGGTGAGGCTGTGCAAGGTAACCGCCTGAGCTCACCTCATCTCAGGCATCACTCCAGAACCAATCCCTGTGTGACCTTGGGTGACTCATAGTTCATATGTGAGCTGCAACTATGTCCTGCAGAGAGAGAGGACGCAGATGCACACACACACACACACACACACACACACACACTCAGGCACGCACCCATGTGTACAAGCACGCACACGCACACGGTGCACCGCACGAGCATGCACCAGGTGGCATGGACAGAGAGACAGACAGAAAGATGGAGAGGGCAGGGGGCCAAGTAGGCAAACTCTAAAGTCCCTTTCAGTTCCAAGTTTACCTGATTATCAAAGAGCTTAATCTTTGCAAAACTCTCTGTAAAGGCCACAGCCAGGAGACAGTTTTTGCAAACGCTGTCTCCAACGCAAGCCTTGGGGGTTATTCAAAGGGCACCGAACAGCCCACATCAAGATAAGAGAAGGAACACCTCCAAGAGCCTCTCTCCCTGGGCGCTCACGTGCACCTCTGCATGTGCCCCTTGGGACTTGGTTATTTAACCCTTATCGCCCGCCCTGCACTGCTGAGTGGGGGCAGCAGGAAGCAGTTAGACGCGACCCTGCTGATGACTTCCTGGCTCTAGGACAGTGCCCTGCTGTCCCTCTGCCAGAGACCCGTGAACTGGATTTCAGAGTTCTACTCAGAAGCCTTGTGACTCTGTAGACTAAAAACAAAAAGAATCTCAGTCTTTGAATCTTCCACCAGTCACTTATACATCTCAGGATGGTTTCTACACCTTAAACACTATGTTTCCTTGCAGGAAGGTCCTTCTGTTTCATAATTGGTGTTGAAATTTTTTATTGTATCCTTCTTCACCAAATTATAGGATAATCTAACTTTTAAAATGCATTTATTTGTTTTTATTTATTTTATGTGCATAGGTGTTTTGCCTGCATGCATGCCTGGTGCCCAAGGAGGCCAGAAGAGGATGCTGATCTCCTGAAAATGGAGTTACAGATGGTTGTGACCTATTGTATGGGTGCTGGGAACTGAGCCCAGGTCCTTTGAGAGAGTAGCCAGTACCTTAACCACTGAACCATATCTCCAGCCCCAGGCTAGTTTTTAGTCTTTTAGTATTAATTTAAAATTTTAGTATTAAATTAAAAAGTAATAGTTTGGAGATCGATATGGTTTATATGCTTTAATCCCAGCACTTGAGAGGGACAGAGGGAGGGGGAGGGAAAGGGGGAAGGGGAGAGAGAGGGAGAGGCAAAGGCAGATGTTGCAGGCCAAACAGGGCTGCATAATGAGAGCTTGTTGTTAGCATCAGGGCCTCCAAAGCCTGTGGTGTTGCTTGGGCGAATCTCACAGACCTGTTGCCAGGGCAACAGGCACCATATTCCCAGAATCCATTGGGCTCACCTCCCACCTTTACCTGCGGCCACTGCGTCAGAACCCATATATATACACGGGGAACATTCCTCCATCTTTCTCTCTCCCTCCCTCCTCTTTCCACTACTGCCCCCTCTCCCTCTCAACTAAACCTCTTACACGTGGAACTGTTTGGGCCTAGTATGGTATGTTCTGACACGACCCACCGTTCTAACACATCACCGGTTCCAAGAAAGAAAGAAAGAAAGAAAAAAAGAAAGAAAGAAAGAAAGAAAGAAAGAAAGAAAAGTTTTTTGTTTTTTGTTTTTGTTTTTTAGGAAAAGAAAAGAAAGAGGGGCTGGAGAGAGATGGCTCAGTGATTAAGAGCACTGGCCACTCTTCCAGAGGTCCTGGGTTCAATTCCCAGCAACCACATGGAGCTCACAATCGTCTGTAACTCCAGTTCAGGAGGCTCCAACACCCTCACACAGACATATATGCAGGCAAAATACCAACGCACACAAGATAAAAATAAAGAAACTTTTTAAAAAGAAAAGAAAGTTGGTTTTGTTCATAGAACGAACTGCTTCTATGCCCCTTATCTCTGGGGCTTTGTGTTTGTGAGATAAACTGTGGTAATAGTGACGTCATCAGGCCTTTCACCCGGTAATCGCACACGCCTCTACCCACAGCTTGGAGCCATCTGCTTTAGCCTTATCTAGCTCATTAAGTTTTAACCTGAGCGTGCACATGAACTCACTGTCTCAAGATGCACAGCGGTTCCCTGGGGGCCACATTTAGACTGGCTTGTTCGCCAATTCCTTGTCTTACTTCTAGGGATGTGATGGCAATAATTTGCAGAGAAGAAAATATAAACTCTCAGGGAAACACAGCACTCCCTCAGTGTAAGAAAAGTGGGGTACATGTGGGGGGCAGCTAGTGCTAACAGGAACTGCTAGCGAAGTGATAAATAAGACCTAGGCCTTTGGTAAAGGCTGGAGGAGAGAGAGTAGGGGGCAGTCAGAGGCTCAGGAGGATCCACCTGCCTGCTGTGTAGACTGCTCCAGCAGCATTGTTCCTTGAATGGCTGTTTTCCTCCTCCTGTGGAGCGCCGCCCCCCCTGCCCCCCCTCCTCCACCACTCATACCCAGGGCTTGTAAGCTCTTTTTGCCTTAAAGTAGGGCACAGAGAAGGAGGTGTCTTCTCTTAGTGTCAGGCCCTACAGCTACCTTTCAAGTTCTCTCCCACAATTCACTGTGTGCCCATATGTCAATCTGAGAGCGCCACCCCCAGAACCAGCCTTGATGGCTGAGACTCTTGGAGGTGGAGTGGGAGACCAGGTGCCAGGTGTCAGTGAGAAGGACCTGAGAAGGAAAAGCCTGAAGTAATCTCAGGCCTGACTGTCCATGTGCAGTGTCTGACTGCAGCAAAGCCCTTGAGACAAATATTTATCAAGGCCTCCTAGAAACCCAGTGCCTAAGTGTGCTTCACAGCATGAGGAGAACAAAGAAACACACACGGTCCAGGCCCAACACATCTGAGGCGGCTTCATATACACATCCAACCTGGCCCTCGGGGCCCCATCAAGTTTTTCATTTCTGCTGAGAGAAGGAAGCTTGCTTTACAGTGACCCCAGGACTCTCCCCAGGAGGGAAATGGGGCTGAGGCCAGTCCAGGTTGAGTCTGTCTCCAGCTGTCAGTTACACAGGGCACAGAATTCTTGGGTTGTATCATCCGTCAATCATGGGCCTTGACATCCCTCCGGGACCTTCCTACTGTGAAGCATCGGCAACCAGCAAGCAACAGCTCTGTCCTAGCTCATTTTGCTCCCTGAAGCCAAGACAATGGTTTGCTTCCTTTCCCCCTGCCTACTTCTGCTCTGCACATCCCTCTCTATGTACTGTTTTGCCCACCACATCCTGTTCTCCATTGACCACACACACACACACACACACACACACACACACACACACACACACACACACAGAGCTGTCGGGCCTGTACCATCCCAGATATTGTCTTCCTCCTTTTGCAGGAACCCTTCAGATCATCAGACTGTTTTCTCCCAAAGCTAGTCTACACTGACCAGATTAGCTGCTTTTCCCACGAGACTTGATTCAATCCTTGGTTTCAGGGGAAGGCTCTGGCTGTGGTCCCCCTGTTTCAGGAGCTCCCCCAGCATCATCTGGCCATTGAGATGGCCCCTGAATGGCCCTAGCCCTCAAAGTCCACATTCCTTTGTTCCAGCACCAATAAATAAGGGTTGAGGACCCAGATTGTTCAGCTGGAACAGCTGAGAATGTTTAGACGGCTGATGTACTTCCCTGGGGTTGCGGGCTTGCACACCAGGGGATGGACTCCAGATGAGCCATGAGAACCCAGGGCAGAGGGATGGAAGTATCTAAGACACAGAATCTTCGTTTATAGCTGAACAATATTGTAGTGCAAGTCTCAAACCACCACCACCAAAATGTAAATAGACTATTTCAAAGCACACCAGTAGTGAGTATGCCTCAAGCTGGTCACTCCTGGACCACCTGACCGGGAGTGGTGACACTGCCTACAGTGGACTGGGTTCTCCCACGTTAATCACTAATGAAGCAAATATCTCACAGACTTACCCCCAATCTAATGGAGGCATTTTCTCATTGAGGTTCCTTCCTGGACACTCTATTTTTGTGTGAACTTGACAACAAAAGTATTTAGTATTCACACTATGAAGAGATGGGGAGAATTTTCAAAGATTTTCCCTGGCCCATTCACCTATTGTTATAAAATAAATAACCCCAAAGGTAAATTAAAACAATGGCTCATTATTCCCTCCCAGCTCCACTGATTGGCTGTGCTCAGCTGAGCGGCTGTTGCCTAAGTCCCTCAGGTGACCATGTGTCGACTTGACTGGAAGTGGAGGGGCTAGGATAGCTTGTCTACACTGTTAGTTTTTTGGGTCTGGCAAGCAACTCGGTACGGTCCCTTATCAGTCAGGTGAGTTTCCTGCTACAGGGTTTGAGTGTTGTAAGAGAGTAGGGAAGGTGTTCAAGACCTTGTAGAGCAGAGGCTCTCAGTCTTCCTAATGCTGTGACCCTTTAATACAGTTTCTCATGTTATGGTGACTCACCCCCAACCACGAAATTATTTTCATTGCGACTTCAGAACGGTGATTTTGCTACTGTTATGAATTGTGATGTAATTATCTGTTTTCTGATAGTCTTAGGTGGCCCCCATCAAAGGGTCGTTTGTTACGCTGAGAACCGCTGTCTTAGAGCCTACATTGTATAGCATAGGCAAAGTTGCTCGTGCCACATTCTGTGGGTCAGAACACAACCAACTTAGGTTCGAAGGAGGTGGAAAAGACTCTGCCGGGGATAGGAAAAGCTGTGTTTAAGATCACAGTCAACCTGCTACACTTCCCAAATTGCTCTTGACCCTGTCCTCTGGGTGTTCCCTTAAGACTCTGTGGGTCTCTGTAAAGGTAATGTGATAACTTTCTCTACCTGTGAAGAAGACTTCAGGGTCTAGTCGTTTATTAAGTATCAGTTCCTCTCTGCTTTGAAGGATCTGTTTGGTCAATTGCCACACTGTCAGTGCTTTAGAGGAAAACTGGCTTCATCTTGTTCTTACTAGTAAAACTAGTGAGTATAATAGACCCTTAGCCACTCAGGACTCCAGCCATTGACTCCCCAGGACTCCAGCCATCGAACCCCCAGGAATCCAGCCATTGACTCCTCCAGGACTCCAGCCAATGACTCCCCAGGACTCTGGCCATTGACCCCCAGGACTTCAGCTCTTGACCACCCAAGGACTCCAGCCACTGACAACCCAGGACTCCAGCCACTGACCACGCAGGATCCCAGCCCTACACCAGTGATCTCAGGGCATTATCCTGCCCATGAAGGTGGGTTGGGAAAGGGTATACTGTTTAATATAGACTAATGAGACATGAAAGGAGGTCTTCAGAAGTTTCTAGGAAAGAAGAGGGTTTGTCATAAGGGTGCACATCAGGAATGGTGGCTTCTCCTCCGTGCATGGAGAATGGAGGGCTAGGCTGCTACCTTCTATTTCTAAGTTAAGGGTGGGATGAAATCATCAAAGAGAGGAGGGCAAAGCCAAGAGAACACAAGGAGATGCGACAGAAGTTTGCTCATCCCATGTTTGAACCCCAGCCTTGGCCACTTGTTTTAGTTCTGTGAGCTATTAATGCTGTATTTGCTGATTAAACTTACGGTTTCTGGCCGGGCGGTGGTAGTATACACCTTTAATCCCAGAATTTTGGAGGCAGAGGCAGGTGGATTTCTGAGTTCAAGGCCAGCCTGGTCTACAGAGTAAGTTCCAGGACAGCCAGGACTATACAGAGAAACCCTGTCTTGAAAAAACCAAAACCCAAAACAAAACAAAACAAAACAAAATAACCTTAGGGCTTCTATTGCTATGTTAAACCACTAAAAGCAATTTGGGAAGGAAAGAATGTATTTCAGATTATGACTCTCAGCTCACACTCAGTTGGTGAGAGAAGTTGGGGCAGGGCTGCAGACGAAACCTGGATGAGGGAACTGAAGCAGAGGCCATGAAGGAGTCCTGCTTATTGGCTTACTTTCCATAACTTGCTCAGCCTGCTCTCTTAGAGCACCCAGGACCACTTGCCCAGGGGTGGTACCACCCATCAAGCTGGGCCCACATCAATCATTAATCTAGAAAATGTGCCACGGGCTTGCCCATAAGCCAATCTGACTGGGAACATTTTCTTAGCTGAGTTTCTTTCTTCCCAAATGGCTCTAGCTTGTGTCAAGTTGATCTAAAACTACCTAGCATGAGTGCTCTATCTGAGTCAGGGCCTGAAGCTGTTAGATGGCCTAACAGATAACTCCATTCATAAGTTGCAAAATAGATAACAATGGGTAAGGAAGAGGATCACTAATGTTTTCTTGCCTAAAGTCAGTGGAAGATTCTGTGTCATGGCAGAGCTAGACACATCCTAGACAGCATCTGTCTAAGCAGTTTTCTCAAGAAAGGAGAAAATGACAGCTACTGCAGCTGTCACAGCTTCCACATGGCCACTGCAGGACACTGTCTAAGCCTATGCTCCCCTGAGAGTATAGATGTTTATGTGCCTGAAACACAGGGGCCATCTTTACATTCCTATTTTTTAAATTGTGAAATTCTAACCATTCGCATGGGAAATCTGTCTGGAATTTTAACCCATCTCTGCCCTACCACCAAGCCATTCCACGGGCAGGTAGTTGCCTTGGAAAAATAAAATCAGGTTGAATGAACTCATGCTGGCCTCCTCAGGACTTTTCGTGGCAGTTTTAGTCACAAAGGCTTAAACCGGATGCATCTCAGATGTCCAAAATGGATGCAGGAATTAGTAGCTAATCGTGGTATATCCATGCCATGAAATAACACTCAGAACAAATGAAGAAAAGAATAACTGGCTACTGGAGCCTGCAATAACACAGGCCTCAGAAGCACACCAACCAAAGGAAACCAGCCAGAAAGGAGGGCACATTACACCATTCCACTTCTATGACATTGTAGAGAAGCACATCCAATCCCAGGGGTCAGAAGCGAGGTTATCAGTTGCTTCATGCTCAGTGCAGACAGAGGGACACAAGGATAGAGAATAAAGAAAACTTCCAGAGTGGTAGAAATATGTTTCTGACTGGGTGATGGGTCACATGGGCATATTTGTTTGTCAAACCTCACTGAGCATTTAAGGTCTGCACGTTTCACTCTGTGCAAACCTATAGGATGATTTAAGGAAGATTTTAGCTATAGAAAGGAAGGTATAGCATCGGCCATCTGGGCAGCGAGAGACTATGTGGGCGCAGAGCAGTTAAGCGCAAGAGTGAGTTTGCAGGGTGTATCCAGGTCCAGCCAGGGCTTGGGAGAGCTGTCTTCCCACTAATCCTAATGGCCAGGACCAGCCAGCATCTCGAGCGCCATGCCAGCCCTGAGCTGTCACCATGGGTCTGACCACAGCTGCTTTAATAGCAGGTTGGGAGAGTCGTTTCCTCTCGGCCATACGGCCACATCACAGCTGCTGGCATCTCTCTCTGGCCTTCTTCCCTTCACCACTGACTGCCTCCTGGAGTTCACTGAAGAGCTTTCCCTCTTTTCACCCCCAGACACCCTTCTGGAATGTCTCCAGACGCTGTCTTCCCTTTATGTTACCCGAACTCTATGGATGATAAACTCTGGATCCTTGGAATTTGGGGACGGGTTCCCTGGGCCATGCAATCCTTTCTTGTTTTTCAAGTCGATCTTTGTTTTTTTTTGTGTTTTTTTTTTTTTTTTTTTTTTTTTTTTTTTTTTCATTTTCTCAACCAAACTGTCAAATCAGATCTCTCCAGATGTTGGCTATTAAGTTGTCAGACTGGATGCTCTTCCAAAACAATGTTTTGCTCAACTTTTTTTTTTCATCTATTCAAATGATATCTTAGCCTCTTCTCCACTAAAATGTGCCTTCCCAAACGTCAAGCTTGTCCTATCGAACACCAGCATCAAGCTATAAGCCTTTTGGAGAACACACAGCTTATTATCTAGTTTTCTTGTGTTCTCCCACTTTTTTTTTTTTTAAATCTGTAAGCAGTCGAAAGTAAACCTTCATACGCATAAGATGACTAGATGAAGCTTTCCCCTTACTGTGATGTTTATATTTTCAATGTGAAATGAAATCTCCGAGACGCTAGACACATGGCACCCAGATGAAGCCTGTTTATCTGGATCTGGGACCTGGGGTGCAGTTCAAGGAAGTTTTAGTCACATACTATAAGCTTCTGCCTGGGGATGTGCATCTGCCCCAGGGAGACCCCCAGCCTGGGGATGTGTGTCTGCCCCAGGGAGACTCCCAGCCTGGGGATGTGCGAATGCCCCAGGGAGATCCCCAGCCCCAAGCTTGCCTCCTTCTGATCCCAGAAGCCTGTGATGGATTCTCTTTGGTGGAAAAACCTAGGAGTATAGTTCACCTAGGGTGTGTGGGGAAGTGTCTCGTCCCTGCTGCTAGAGCTAAGCCTTCTCAGGGTTCTCTCCTTAGGTGGGCCCACTGTTGGGGGAAGGGTGGAAGCAATGTAGCAGGACTTTGGGCTCCTGGCCACCTAGGTCTTTAACCAGAGCACTTTGATCTGTTTTCTATCTGGAGCTTCCGTGTGAACCTATCAAGATCATGGACTGCCGCCACCACCTCCCCTGATATTATGCCCAGCACCATCTGATCTTTTCCAGACATGAAGGTATGCTGTCCCTCTCAGAGCTGAATCACGATGAATAACCTGCCTGACCACCAGTAAGCATTACTACCTGTGGGGCAGACTGGTGGGGAAGATGGTATCTGAACTAATTTAGCTTTTGCCTCCCTCCCTCCCTCTCTTCTCCCTCTCCTTCTTTGCCTCCCTCTCTCCCTCCCTCCCTTCCTTTCTTCCTTCTCTCCTTCCTGCTTTCCCTCCTTTCCTCCAGAGCTATTCTGGTGTCTTGCCTGGACCAGACCTTCCTGTGGTAGTAAATTCCTTTCACACTTCTCAGCTGTTTCAAAGTGAATTCAGGAGGTGCTCGAGCCTTCCCTCTGGTCTAGACACAATTACAGTAGCCAGAGGAACTGGGCCTGTTTGAGAGTCTCACTTGAGTCCACCTGGGCCCATCTGCTGCCGTTGTAAATCTACAGGAAGCCAAAGGTGACTGCCAGAGGGGGATGCTGCAAGTTTTTCTTGCTGCCAGTTGCTCAGAGCCGCCTCTGCCAGGACCGTGAAGCGCTGACTCAGCAGAAACCGGCTGCCTCTTGGAGACACAGGGCAGGGTGCGAATTTAAAAGCACAGCGCAAGCCTACCACAAAGCAAACGCAGAACAAAAGGTTAATTCCACGGATAAACAGCTCTCGGTGGCGCTCGACCGAGCGTCTGGTTCCCATTTCGCGGTGCCATTCTGCCAGATGCTCTCTCTGTTAACACATCCTGCTAAGGCTGAGATGAAATACAAAACCAGAAAGCTGCAAGCGTTGCTGGCAGCCCAGGGTGGCAACATGCGGGACACAGAAACCTCGGGAAGTGTCTTAGATGTTCCCAGACGGCACAACTGGGAAGTGGGGGCGGGGCGCTTAGATAAGCCAGTCCTGCCTCACATGCTCAGACTGCTAAGTCTGAGAGATTAAAAGGAAAAAAGAAAACATGAAAGTGAACGGCAGTAGAGGGGGCATGGATCTCTTTGCCATTCCTTGGGTACACTGATGAAATTTAAGAAATTCAAGCCAGCTGGGCGTGGTGGGGCACGCCATTGATACCAGCCCTTGGTAAGCAGAGATAAGAGGATCTCTGTGAGTTCGAGGCCAGCCTGGTTTACAAAACGAGTCCAGGATAGCCAGAGCTGGTTATACAGAGAAACCCTGTTAAAACAAACAAACAAACAAACAAAAGCAGGGCAGTGGTGGCTCAGGCCTTTAATCCCAGCACTTGGGATGTAGAGGCAGGCGGATTTCTGAGTTCGAGGCCAGCCTGGTCTACAGAGTGAGTTCCAGGATAGCCAGGGCTACACAGAGAAACCCTGTCTCGAAAAAAAACAAAAACAAACAAAAAACAAGTGATGCAAGCCACGTGTAGTGACTCATGTCTCGAAATCCTGGACTCAGGAGGCAGCGGCAGAAAGATCAGGAGTTCGAGGTCATTGGAGGGTATGTGAGACCCTGACTCAAAACAAAAAAGCGAAACTAGAAGCAAAAGAGTCACACGAGGATCAGCTGGCTTTCCCCAGACTAGGAAGTCCAGATGCTTTTCTTGCATATCTTCCTTTGTGTAATGTACTATATCGCAAGTGTCCATTAGTCACCCTGTGAGCAGACAGGAAGGGCAATCCATTATATTAGGCACTGACTGCATCTTGTAAGGAAAGCATCATGGGCCCTTATGTTTCCTTAGCGAAGCACCCGGACTTGATCAACTTTGAATATTCTATATGACATTAAACGTAAATTTGCAAATGCACCACCCAGAGCCCTGGATTTGTGTTTTCTGTCCCTGAATCCCAGAGGTGGCTCTTGTCTGGTCCCATCTGGAAAGTGAAGATGCTGCCCTGGACGCTTTGCAGTCCACAGACAGAACAAGGGACCAGGCTCTGAGGTATTCTCCATCTTGTTGAACACTGTGTCCAATTGCATTGTCCAAAGCAGCAGGTAGCGGTGAAAGGCCCGTAGGCCCCCATTGTGACCGCCTTGGCTACAGGTGAAAGGTCAGGTCTCAGGCAAGACTCTGACCCTTAACTTTTTTGTGACGACTGTCACAAGGTAAATTAATCAGATTTATGGCATTAAGCTCTACCAATATCTTTATCCTCGAAGCTCTTTTTCTCCAGCAAAACTCTGTTGGGAGGGAGGCAAAAAAAAAAAAAAAAAAAAAACAAAAAAAAAACAAAAACAAAAAAAACTGATGAAGAGAGAGTCGTGGTTTGTCTCTTACAGTTTTTACTACAAAGTGAATAGTATCGGTCGTGTAGAGAGAGGCCAAGCAGCCCCTTCCTTCAAACCGGGCTTTTATAAGTTACAACAAACTGCCCAGGCCCTCAATCAAATGCTCCTTACTGCGGGGACAATGGCGAGGCCAGGGTTCGCTGGTGCCCTGGTTTCTTGATGTGGGGCAGAGCCTTCTTATTTGACCAATACAAGGCAGCCATGTCCATAATCAGGAAGCTTCGGGCTCATCCCGTGCAGCTCAAGCAGTTGTGGGGCCTGAACGGGACTCAGAGGGGGCAGGTGGGCTGTTAGGGGCATCAACAGAGACCCCCCTTCCCTTGCTCCCCCTACCCCACTCCCCTGCCGCCTCAAAGCTCGCAGCAGGAGCGGGGAAGGCGGGAGACTGCGGACCTCACAGGTGCTTTTCATCCAGCCTCGCAGGAGAGCACCAACTTCCTGCTGATAAAAATTTGTCCGCAATTTTTTTTTCTCATTCAGCAGTGACGGGATCCAGGAGACACTGGCTAGATATGATGACTTGATTAAGCCTTGTGTAGGCGACCCAGATGCCTGGGAACTGGCAGAGAGGGAGCAGGCGTCAGCCCGCTCCAGGCTTTCACCAGGAGAGCTGACAGGCTGCAGCTGGTGGATTCCTCCACTGTGAGGATGTCAACATTTTGGACTCAGTGGCCCTCTGCGTTGCACCTGTGATTTTTTGGTATAGCTCTGGACAGAAAAAGGAAAATAACACGGGACTATTTTTCCCATAGTAATTTGCAGTGTGAAGGCAGAGCACACAGACTGGACAGTTATTTCCTAAGCATCTGTTGTACGCTGAGCCCTGAGCACCCTCTCTAAGATGACACGAGGCTGGATACCAGAGTGGAGGTGGGGAATGCTCATTGCATCTGGGCCCAGCATGTCGCTAAAAGGAAGATCAGTAAGATACAAAGCTGATGGGAGGGAGCCAGATACACTAGTAGTATTTCATATCTGAGTGTAGATATCCCTCCCACCTTTTAACTATAGCAATAGTAGTAGAGCTTTGTGATAGCGTTGTTACAAGGATTA
Organism: Mastomys coucha; assembly: GCF_008632895.1. Taxonomy (NCBI): domain Eukaryota; kingdom Metazoa; phylum Chordata; class Mammalia; order Rodentia; family Muridae; genus Mastomys; species Mastomys coucha. Next base: position 27,387,194 of record NW_022196894.1, on the reverse strand, counting down.
AATGAAATATTGTTCATAAAACATACAGCACAGTGCCTTTAATAAGAATTTAATATATGCCAATGGCTTTTATAATTGTAGTGATTATTTGTGAAACACTGCCAACCACAATAGTGCTATGTGCTATGTGGGCAGGGACATTAGCTCCATCCTGTAACTGAAGAATTTGGAAGTTCTTTATCCGGTCCAGGATCACACTGCAGGCTAGTGGCAAATGGAAGCACCTTAGGCTCTCAAGGTAGCATGAAGACGGAGCTAAGCGTGTAGTGCTTGCCCCAGCAAGAAATAAACATTGTATGGAGCCTTTGAGATGTAGGGGTGATTTGTTACAGTCCTTTAGCTTTCCTTAATGTGGCCAAATGTCAGGCTCACCTTGATGTCTTGAGTAAGAGAATCTCAGAGAGGCCAAAAGAACCCTGAAATCATAGCACTTCCTGCGTTCTTGGGGAGGAACTCCATAAAAAAAAAAAATGAAGAAGAAATGATTAGGCCATCTTGTCTGTTGGGATTCGCTTAGGTTGGTGCCCCGTCCCCCCAAGGTTACTTTGAAGTGTTCGTCACTGTTGGTTTTGTGTGTGTGTGTGTGTGTGTGTGTGTGTGTGCACGCGCACACGACTCTTCTTCACTTGCATCGTGACAGAGATTAGTTGTTTGCTGTAACTCTTAATGTTTGGAAACAAAAGGTAAGAATGCAAGATGACAAGGAGTATTAGGGATAGAAGAAAAGATAAATCCAAGAGTCTACAAATCCAACATTGTAATAAATGGTGGCTTTAATCTCTCATTCTACTGCCAAGATTGTCACTGGTCTCCATGGTGTCTTCCATACCAGCCTCTGCATACCATAACAGTTACCTAGGCATGTGAGCATTCCTGCATTTACTTTTCTTTCTTTATGTGTGTATGGGGGGGGGATGAGGTGGTGGGAGAGTACACATGCCTGTGGCTAGAGGTTGGCATTGGGTGTCTCCCTCGGTTGCTCTTCATCTTATTTTTCGAGATAGGCTCTTTCATTGAATCTGAAGGTCATCTATTGGACTAGTCTGCTTGTCCCACATGCTGGGGGGGGGGGGGATCCTGTCTCTGCCTTCTTGGCACAGAGATTACACACATGCCTTGTTATAGCCAGCTAAACTCAGGTCCTCCTGCCTGCACAGAATACATTTACTGACTGAACACCCAGGATCTCCCTAGACCCTCCGTTTTGAATGCTCTATCAATCTTACCAGGTTCTTCTGCCTGGGACATGCCCCTCCTACTTCTCCAGGAGAACCCTAACTTCCATCCTCTGAAGGCTCTCTCCTCCACAGTTTGCAGTCTTGGGCATAGTCCAGCATTTCTGGCCTTGTTCTTCTACTGCTCAGTGGTGACCAAGCCTGTGTGCATGGCTGGCAGCTGCCTGGGTCATAGATGCCCCCACCCCACCCCCAGGCTTGGTCATTGCCTACCCTGCTCTGAAAGAGGTCAGGAACAGGATTTCCATGGGAAAGACTTAAGGAAAAAAACAAACAAACAAATAATGTTCAGTGCCTGGGCAAACAATAAAAAACAAAACAAACAAAAATCCAACAAGCAAACAAACAAGCCCTTTTCTTGGAGTATGCTTTCGTTATCTTTCCCAGATATTCATGTGTCCATACACTAGGCAGGAGTGTGGTGGTGCGGTTTCCTGTTGTCTTTGTGTTTATGTTCAATCTCTTCTTCTCCCCTCACCCCACCAATTATTGAATGCCTTTAAGAAAGAAAGAAAGAAAGAAAGAAAGAAAGAAAGAAAGAAAGAAAGAAAGAAAGAAAGAAAGAAAGGAAGGAAGGAAGAAAGAAAGAAAAAAAGAAAGGAAGGAAGGAAGGAGGAATCCCCTACCCCAGCAGATGTGTGCGAACTGTTTGATCTTGGGGCTGAATAGGAACCAAGGTTCTGAGGCTCAGATTATGGTGCAAAAGAGGGGGAAAAAAATCTTAAAGGGAACTCTGTGAAGGCGGAAGTTTTAGCTTTGATCTCCCCATTGAGTTTTGCTGCCGGGGTGTGTTTATATCTATTTCTATTTATCTTTTTAGCTCTGAAATTCTGTGCTGCTGTGTCTGCCTTTTGTAACACAACAGAAGGGAGTTTTGTCTAGTTCTGTGCATGAGATTTAAGTCATTTAAGGTAAGAGTTTAATTTCTCTGGGAAACCAGGAGAGGGCTACAACATAATTTATGGATATCTTTTCCTTTAAAGGATTTTAAAAATAATTGGGGCCACTTTATCTCAAACCAAATGGAAAAGAGGCCTATTAAAAAGCAGAGAGGCCTTGTTCCAGACAAGGTCTGACTTACCATTTAATTCCTCATTTGCACATCTTCCTCACTAAAGAAAACCCAGACCCTAGAAAGCAGCATTCTGACCTGTGCAACTTAGAAGAGAGAAATTAAAGTGCATTTATTTATAGCTAAATTCTGTTTCGGTATTTTCCCCAAAAGGGGCTTCTTCGGCTCAAGAAATTGAGTAAGTTTGAGGGTTACCTTGAGAAACCTTGGAAGGTACCTTCCGTATGGTGGCATTGTGTATTGTTACAGAGATAAGCAGTGTGACAGGCCGGAGACTTATTTCCTTCAGCATGTGCAATGGTGGCTTTTCAATGCATTTCAGTGTGATGTGGACACCCATCCCCCCCAATAATGTTTGTTTGTTTCATTTAGATTTGAGGATTGCCACAAGTTTTCAGTTAATCTGTGCATTTATCTTTCTGTTCATGCTGTATATGAATTTTCAGTTAATTTCCCAAGTCAGAGGTCATAGTATAGCCCGGTGATTGAGCACGTGCCTGCTATGATGCACAAGGCTCTGGGTTCAACAAGGCAAAGAAAAGTCAAAGAAAAAAACATATGCATGTACATTATGTAATATACATTCAATCAATCGATAGTCATTAAACCTACTATGTTGCAGAGGTTTTGCTTCTGCATTTCTAGTCTTCTGAGGCAAAGCGGTTTATCTTGTACCTCAAGTCACAAACTAGCAAAAATTGCTAACTTGGGTACTCACGATCAGCCCTACAGCCATTGTCAGAGTTTGTATTATTTAGCATTTTTTTTGAAGTATTTATTCAGCACTAGCTGAATAAAAGCACAATGCTAAGCACTGGTGAGAGTGGGGGAAATAAATCATGGACCGACTGTGCATTCTAAATGGCTCGGGAGTCTTAATAGACCCTGTAGTTGCTGTTAAATGAGCAGGGGAGTATGTGGGCGGAGGGGGCGCACAGCACAGAAGACAGAGTCCCTGGCTGCGGGGAGCCTTGCCTTGCCAGCGGGGACCACACTGTCAGTCTTTGAGTTGTGGGGACCGGCTTCCTGAAGACTCGGGAGAGACTACCACCATCTTCTGCTAAAAGCAGGCCCTGTTGAAGAAATAGGATTTGTAAGAAAGTCTAGATGGAGCCTGGTGGTAAGGTGGACCCCTTTAATCTCAACACTCATGAGGCAGAGGCTGGTGAACAGGTGGACCTTTGAGTTTAAAGCTAGCCTGGTCTATAGAGTGAGTTCCAGGATAGCCAAGGCTACACAGAGTAACTGTCTCAAAAACAAACAAGCAAACACACACACACGTACACACACTCACGAAAGTGTGGATGGACACCTACCACACTCCAACTGGACTTTTCAAAGCCAGTCTGTTGTACTTTTGCCCCACCCCCACCCCTGGAATGACATTAGCATCTCCTGTGCTACCCATTGACTTCCTGACAAGATGCGCTGGCCCCAGAGATAAATGTGTCATGGGTTCCTATTTACTTACTTCCTATGATCCTGGGATTAAAAGGGTCATTACATGTGCTCAGGAAGCATTCTTCCACTTAGCCTCACCCTTGGCCCCTTCGTTTCTATTTAAGCCACCCTGGTTCACCTCTCTTAAGGGAGTCTCGCTTTACTTGGTTGGGGTCAGTGTGGGACCAATACCAAGGCATTAGTCCCACTTCAACTGGTATTGAGACACTTGACAAGTTACAAATTTTCATGTGTTTGATGTGACCAAGTGTTTTTTAGATATATAACTTTTGATAGTTTCTTTTTAAAACAAGTTAGCTAAAAATAAGTTAGAATAAAAATAATGGAATACATTATCTCTATCTAATCATACATGCCTCTGAGAATATTTAATCACATTAACTGAATGTGGAATACCAATAATATGTTACATATATGTAATATATATGTATTATCTATTGGCAGTTTTATTTATGTCACCATCTTGTGGATACTCAATTATCAACTGAATGTGAAATACCTACTATATGTACATATATGTAATCATACATGTCTCTGTGAATACTCAACAGTCAACTGAATATGAAATACCTACTGTGAACACTCAATCATTTACTGTATGTAAAATGCCTACTGTGTACACAAAGTCCCTACTACATAACAATTGAACAGATACCATAGAGAAATTCAGGCTTCTTCTTATGCAACCATTTATATATCACATATGCATAAAGTGTTAAAAATTTATTAACAGGAATGGAGGTTTGAATGAGAATGGGTCCCATAAGTTCATGTATTTGAATACTTGGTTCTCAGTTGGTAGAACTATTTAGGAAGGATTAAGAGGTGTGGCCTTGTTGGAGGAGGTGTGTCACTGGGGGTGGGCTTTGAGGTTTCAAAAACCCACTCCATCCTCAGCTCTTTCTGCCTTGTGGATCAGATATAAGCTCTCAACTACTGCTCCAGTGCCATACCTTCCTACCCTCTGCCATGATAGTCGTAGATCTACCCACCTTCTGGGACTGTAAGCCCTAATACACTTTCTTTTATAAATTGCTGTGGTCATGGTTTCTCTTCATACTAGTAGAAAAGTAATTAAAACAACAGATTTTAATTATAAGTACTAATGGGACTCAATGTGTGTTTCCAAACATGTGATCTGGTGTCCAGATCATGTTCATCTCCCTTCCTGTCCACCCACGTTCTTTTCTAGTCATCATACCATACTTTTGGGGCAACTATTGACAGTTTTATTTATGTCACCATCTTAACAAAACTTCAATAGCTCAATCTGCCAATACTGAATACCAGTGAAGACTCTTTAGTACAGGCTATGAAGTTAAATATGCCTGGCCTATGCTTTTGTTGTATATCTGTGTGACTGTGGGTAAGTCACCTCTGTCAAGTACAGCCTTTGGCTCTCTCTTGGGTTGTATCACTAAGTACTTGTGAAACACTAGTGAGTTCTGTGTTTGGAGATATTTTTCCAAGGCCTTTAGTTGGAATCCAATGATGGCCACCATCTTCCACTTGACTCTCGAAGTTGATATATTCCACATCTTTATTTAAAAAATGTCTGTCTTGAGAGAGATGACCTGTAGACCTCAATGACAGTGTTGCCCATTAGGTTCTTGCTACCACACCATGGCACTTTGTCATGCCCCAAGGCAACGCTCAAGCCTTGTTTCCCTGCCTGGTCCCAAGCCATGGCTCGGCATCATCTCTGGAAGGCATGCACAGCTTGCATGTACTCAGTTGACAGGCTCATGCTGCAGAGTACACAGCATGAGCCTTCACATTCTATCGTCTGCTGTCTTCCCTCACAGACACCTTAGAAAGTCTGTGCTTTCCTCCCTCTTGGGGACATGCAGCACATCCACCCCCAGGAACTTCTAGGAACTGGGCTTCTTGAAGTCATTATGTAAGGTCATACCTATTGGCCTTCCCAACTACATCCAATCACACTCTTGCCTGTCCTCATGTTTTCTTCTGCTTTTGAACTTCCCCCAGCCACTCTAAGAAAACTTTCACATTTCCTTTCATCTTTCTAAAGTCTCACACATCTGCGTTTCTCCTGATGACCAGGCCTCTGCCGTCGGCTGGCCCAGAGTGGCTGGGAACATTTCTCCTAGTGTCCCCATGCATGTGGGACCAGCACCTTATTTTCTTCAGAGGAACATCCAGGCCACAGTGCAGGAGGCCCTCTAACTCCATCCTCTGGATATTCTGCTTCCTTGTGGTCAGGGCTAGTCATATGATTGTGCCTTGACCAATCAGATTTTTTCTTGGGAAATTTCAATATGGATAGAAGATACAGCTCTGAAAGCCATTGGCAGTCAGCTCTGACAAGAAAAAACAAGGCTCAAGCCTTGTTTTCCTGCCTGGTCCCAAGCCCTGGCTCTGCATCATCTCTGGAAGCCATGCACACTTTGCGTGTGCTCAGTCCACAGGCTCATGCTGCAGAGTACAAGCCTTTTTCTCTGCATGTGCCCCACTATTTCCTGCTGCCTAGATCCTGCCTTGGACCCTGGCCATTCTGAAATAGATTCTTCTGATCCTTCACCAGGTTCTGTGTCTACAACTAGATTCCACTGTGCTATTTGGGTTTTTTTGCCTGTAATCAAGTAATGCTGACTGATTAGGCTTTGTGAATTGTGTTTTTGAGTGATATTCCTCTTCTCTTGTGTGGGAATAGGCATGTTTAATTATTCATTCAAGGGTGGGCAATATGTAAGACACATGACCAAAAGTCAGGCTGACTCTTCTAACTTTGGCCTTAAATCAGGGCTTTGTACACACTGTCTTCCCCTTCAGATCCTCCTTTGGGGGTTGGCGGTAGAGTCATAGAATTGGAACAACAAACAGTGTTTGTGGGCAACCAATCCATTTTGAATAGAAAATCTTTACATTTTACCTACTCCTCGGGGAAGGGAAATTTTGGAACACAGAACAGGAGTCAAGATGAGATTAGGTTTCCAATGTGAACCTCAGGTCTGTGTGCCTATCACTGACTGAAGGACCTCACTAACTCGGTTCCTTCTCTTGGGTATAAGTAGAAACAAAGGTGGCTGAAGTGGAAGGTGTGCTCAATAGCAGAGGAACCTTCCCCTGTCAGCCTGACATGAGTCAGCACCTCCCAGAGAGCTTTGTGGGGATGCTGGGCAGATTGTTCACTTCAACAGAAAGTTGGCAGCAACAACAAAAGACTGGATAAGATTCTGAGGAAATACAAATCCCTCCCCTGGGACTATTCAGTAGTGATCACTGCTGGAGCAGGGACCAGAGGTGACTTTGCTCTCTGTGTCCACCAGACTGTCATTCCTTCTGATTTCTCATTTCCAAACAATTTTTTACGATCCCCAAAGACTAGCTGTGGAGGTTTGAATATGCATGGCCCAGAAAATGGCACTATTAGGAGATGTGGCCTTGTTGGAAGAAGTGTGTCACTGTATAGTGGGCTTTGAGACCCTTCTCCTAGCTGCATGGAAGAGTCAGTCTTTTCCTGGTTCCCTTTGGAACAAGATATAGAACTCTCAGCTCCTTATCCAGTGCTATGCCTGCCTGGATGCTGCCATGCTTCCTGCCTGGATGATAATGGACTGAACCTCTGAAACAGTAAGACAGCCCCAATTAAATGCTGTCCTTTATAAGAGTTGCCTTGGTCATGGTCTTTCTTCACAGCAATGGAAACCCTAACTGAGACACTAGCTCAGCACTGACTTCTCCCACCATTTCTGCATTAGCCCAACATCTACATGGTCTCCTTATGAGATGTCAACAATACAGTGTTGGTATCAGTGGAGTTTTGTTTCCGTATCTCATTTATACATAGCAACAACCTCAAGTATTATTAAATCCCAGTTTGTAATGAGGAAATGAATTCAGAGAAATAGCTTGCCCTATACAAGTTACTTAGAAAAATTAGAGGTAGAATTGGAACCCTTCTTTGACTCCAAAATGTTTGTCTCAAACCAGCCTGCTCCACCAGATCCACTCAGTATGTGTTCTTTAAATGTCTTAGTATTTGGTTTCCTTATCTAATAAAGTTTACCCAATAGGCCTAGATAGTCTGGGAAAATATTCTAATGGATTTTTATTATCAGGCTCACATTCTACAGAGTACTAAGGGTCACATTTCTTTTCAGAGTAATCGTTTAAGGAACACTGCATATGACTGTGCTCTGCTGGCTGACGTTTCTGTACATAGGCAAGGATCGACATATTCCTGGAAGCAGGAAGCATTTTTTTTCCTTAGTAGTCTATCAGTTCTGCCTTCCATTTTGTCTATGGGACAGAGTAAAGATGTTATCCATCAACATCTAAGGTACGTTTTGTGCAGAATCCACGAGACTTGGTTTTAGAAGAGCCACGAATGAAGACCCTAGTGAGGGAGGTCTTGGACATCAGGCTTCAGGCAGGAGTTGTCTAAACTTGAGCTAGAGAGCCATGTGCTTTGGGGGTGCTAACTCTTTTTTTTTTATGAATAATTTCTTTTATTTAGTAGCAAAGAGAGTCAATAACCTTTTCAGGAATGAGACTATTTCATTTCCTCCCAACTTGGATTCACCATAAACTCGATCCACAAATGAAACTGGAACCTCACCAATGGTGTAATTCATTTGTCATGCTTGAACAATCATTTCCACCTGAAACACATAGCCTTTGGAGACACATTTTTCTATTCATTTTTGTAGAACTTCTTTTCGGTATAATCTGAAGCTTCCTGTCAAGTCCGATGTTCCTGTTCTCAGCAAAATCTGAGTTATAAAATTGGCCCCATGGTTGATTACCTTTCTTTTCAAATCCCATCCATAAACACCCCCATTCCCCTTATAGTGAGTTCCAGAGACAATATCAAAATTACCCTCCTTTTGTTTCCTGATGAATTCAGGAATAAATTTGGGATGATGTGAGAGGCCAGCATCCATAATAATAACATAGTTTCCGGTGGCATGTTTTATTCCATGAATATAGGCAGTCCTGAGGCCCAGCTTTTTCTCCTGTGGTCTTAGGAGAATTCTGTCTGGTCCATAGATCTTTTCCAGTTGTTCAGCAACTTCTCTTGTCCCATCTGTGCTTCCATCATCTATGATTATAATTTCATAGTTGATTGCACTCTCGGAGAAGCCCTTTACCAGCAGCCACACGACAAACGGCCAGTTCTCCCTTTCGTTGTAGGTGGGCAAAAGCACCGAATACCTGTCCTGTCGTGAGGGACGGCCTTGCAGAGGCCGCTGGGATGCAGCAGGACCGCGACTTGCCCCCGTGGAAGCCATGACAGATCTTGGTAGTGGTAACTCTTAAGCTAGACTTTGAGACAGCTTTATGCTGAATGTTAAGTCTCATAGAAAGTATAACTAGCCCTGGGAAATGTGCACTGTAGTTGTGGCCTTGGTAGGAAAGATGCTAATGTAGGTGCTTGGATCTGTACAGGTGCCTAGACAGTGGCTGAGAACAAATAGAAACACACTCATTTATTTGTATGTTTATTCATGCATATCACAAATATTTATTGAGTATGGAGCTTCACCTTCAGGGCACAGTTATAACCATACAGATGGGGGCTGGAGGAATGGCTCTGCAGGTTCGTCCATTGACTGCTCAGGTCAAGCATCTGGGTTTGATTCCCAGCACCTAGCTGGTGGCTCACAAGTATCTATAACTCCAGTTCTAGTTGATCTGATGCCCTCTCCTGGCCTCTCCAGGCACTGCATGTACCCAGTGCACATACATACTTGCATGCAAATCTCATACACATAAACACATTAATTTTATTTATTTTCAAGACAGGTGGAGCCTGTGTCTGACAGAACTTGAAAGGGAGTCAGTTATGAAAATATCCATAACAGAAGAGGTACTGGAATTATAGTTGTGATCAATTCTGTAAAAAGTGAATACATAAAGTGAAGCTCCATTGTTAGGCAGAGTGTAATCACTGTAAGCCAACGCAGCAATCCGGTATGAGGTTCTAAGTACAGGGATCTCTGTGCCTGCTGTTCATTTAGACCAAGCTAAAGCAAGTACTTTTTGGAGGTTCAAACCCTGAAACACCAATCCTAATAACTGTAGAGCTATCCCCCTCCCCTGCTCTGAGAAAGTGGGACCTGCTGTTGAGAAAATGGTCATAGGACCAGAGGAGTTGGCATCCAGTTCCTGCCACTCCTGGTTCTGGAAATGTGATCCTGGGCAAGGTTCTTAAATTTCAAGAGATGTTAAACTCTTTGTGATATGGGTCTTCATTTACCCGAGGGAGACATATTTCCTGAATTGCCTGCTTCAGGAGTGGGTGCAGAATGAGTTTTATATTCTATGAAAACAGGAGACACTTAAGAAAGATATATACTCCTCCCACATCCCACATGCCCTGAGCTTAATGAGCCCAGCACTTCTAATCCAGTGCCCATGAAGCATAGAAAGTGTTGGGTCTGGGAAGGCTCCCATGAACAGCTTCAGAGATATGACAATGGCACAAACAAGGAGGAAATGGCTCACTGGATATATTCCACAAGGGTGGCAAATGTGTCAGCAGATGGTCAGAGGGAACCCAAGGAAGACAACTGGCATGCTGGGCAGGGGTTCAGATGCTCAGTGTGGGGCATGAGACCTTGGCCTCATGGTATCTTCCTATTTTTCTTTTATGTTTGCAGTTTAGCCTAATTTTACTTAGAGCATGTAGACCATGAATCCAGTTATTTATAATGGGTGTTTATCTGTCACAAACAGGAGGGTTTCAATGGTCTACGTATAAAATAAGATGAGATCAGATGGGTGACTTTTTATAATTAACATATTAATTATACAGATTTGTTAGTTTTGCCAGAGAGCTTTCACGTGTGTGTCTGTCATGCTTGGCTCAGTCTACCCTCTCAAATGCCTCTCTGGGACACTGTGAAGAAAATCAAAGTTAGAAATCTAACTTATAGCATGCAAAAGGAGAATTTTAGATATCTAAAGGATGATTTCGGAAAGGTAAAGTTATACAGCTGCGTGAGAAACCACAGGAGCCGAAGTGCTCAGTCCTCTGGTGACCGAGCACACACAGCAAGTTCTGATGGCTGGAGCCAAAGTGCTGAAGAAACTGGGTCAGAACAGGAAGCTCTGTTAGGCCTGGGCTGCTGGGGGACAGTGGCAGAAATGTTCAGGAGGCAGCTTTTCTCTAACCACTGGGCAATAAGCAAAAGCTTCCCGAAAGTCAGCTGGCAAAGACACAAAATGGAAAATCATAGACTTAGGCAAGAGGACAAAAGATACATTTTTCAAAAGAGCCTTGTTTTAGGCTTCTAGCAATGGTGTACCCATGACTTCAGGCGTATCATAAACTCAGTTCTATAAAAGAGTCTTAAAATAAGTATGCCAGGCACGGAGTGGTGTGATGCAGAAACACTTTAGGACTGACTTGCCTGATTGTCTTGGGCACAAACACACGAGCCCCAGACCTTTGGCTGCTGCTAACCACAGGTCTAAGAGCAGACCTGACAAAACTTTCAGAGGCCACACAAAAGCCAATCACAGTGATTTAGGATGTGGCCAGTATTTCTCAAAACTGACCCCCCCCGATAAACAAGCAAAAAGGCAAAAACAAAAACAAAAGTAAAAAAACCAATAACTAGGCTACTCAATGAAGATTATTTAAAGCATTTACAAAACAAAATGAAAGCCACTTACAGGAAATACACACACACACACACACACACACACACACACGTGCACGCTCACACGCGCACACTCATATTTGCAGAAGGACTTAAAGCTAGACTACAAGAAGTCTGACAATCATCCAAACAGTTCAGATGGAAGAATGGCCAACAGATTGGAACAGACGTTAAGCAGTGGAGACCCAAGCCAAGAGCACATGTGAGGGAAATGCTCAGGGTCACTTGTTAGATGCTTGGGAAATGAAAGACTCTGGTCTCCCATTCACAATCTGGGTTACAGGCAGAAAGACTGGCCAAAGCAAGTACTGTCAGGATATGGGACAGCACTCACGGTGCAGCAAACCTGCACAACGAAACATAAAATCATATGGTGATTTTCTTTTCAAATTTATCTTAGGTTCTCTCCTTTCCTCTTCATTTTTTAAGTATTAGCGAGATTAAAATAAAAATAAAAATAAGTCCACTTATAGAATTTAGGGGTTTTTGTTTTTGTTTTCTTCTCAAAGACAAAGCCTCACTAGGTAGCTCTGGCTGGCCTGGATCTCACTATATAGAGCAGGCTGGCCTGGAATTCACTATATAGAGCAGGCTGGCCTGGATCTCACTATATAGAGCAGGCTGACCTGGATCTCACTATATA
>NW_022196894.1:27371020-27375085 GCF_008632895.1 Mastomys coucha | reverse complement strand
GAGCAGGCTGACCTGGATCTCACTATATAGAGCAGGCTGGCCTGGATCTCACTATATAGAGCAGGCTGGCCTGGAATTCACTATATAGAGCAGGCTGGCCTAGAACTCACTATATAGAGCAGGCTGGCCTGGAAGATCTGCCTGCCTCTGTGTCCCAAGTGCTGGGATTAAAGATATGGGCCACCATGCTCTGCTTAAAATTTAGATTCTTAAACCTAATTATGATCATCATTCCTAATTCCTTTGTGGAACAAGTGGAAGAACCAGTCAAGTGTTCTGTTTGCCTTTTCTCCCTAAAAAAATGTTTGTTTTTTCTAAATCACTGACTAGACTTGGCAAAATGACACCTCATGGAATAGATCTAGCAGCCAATGAAACCTATCAGAACCCAATTACAAATACAAAAAGAACAATAAAGATGTTCTAGACTCTAAAGAAAAACAGGCATCTTCATGGCAGTAGATTTGTGGTGCTCAGGGATTTGATAAGAGCTCTGAAAAGCTGGGTGTACATTACTAACCTATAGGCAGATCTCTGTCAACCTTCTTGTTCTCTGGAGTGAGAATCGAGAACGTGATGATGTCAGTAACCCTGACCACTCTCAATTGTGCATTTACTATGTTCCAGGCATCCTATGCTTGTGGCATGTATCATGATCATTAACCTTGGGTCTGGTGGGATGGCTCAGCAAGTGACATTGCTTGAGGGGCAAGCCGGGTGACCTGAGTTCAATTCTAGGAACATATATCAATGAAAAGAGAGAACCGACCCCTTAAAGTCATTTTTCTGGCCTCCACATGTGCACATCGCATGTCCCTCGCACTAATAAATCATAAACCAAACAAACATTCCAAAGGCATCATTAAGGAGACATTAATCCTTAAAGGACTCAATGAAAAAGATGTATGGGCAGATACAACTTTTAGATTCTCCCTCTAAGGATAAAGAACCCCAAACTGAATATTTTAATAATTTACCTAAGGTCATGTGTGGTGCATGGCCAGATTCAAATCTAGCTTTTTTGGTTGGTTGGTTGGGTTTTTGGTTTGTTTGTTTGTTCGTTTTGTTTTGTTTTTGTTTTTTCTAAGCTTTAGTTTTATGGAAGGAGGAAAGGGGAGCAGAGGTGGATATTCAGATGTTTATTACATGCTAGCCTCTTTATACATAGCTCATTGGACCTTGCCCACATATTGTAAGATTCCTGCTATCATGAAGAACTTGAGGCAAAAGACAAAGAAGCCAACGGCTGGCTAGTAAGAGGCAAAACTAGAGCCTGAGCCTTAATATTTCTGATTCTGAACTTTTGTTGTTGTTGTTGTTGTTGTTATTGTTTATTTACTAACTCATGAAACTTCAGAGCAGCATCCAGGCACAAAAGAGTGCTTAAGGAAAGTTCCCCACTTAACCCTTCATTCTTAGTTTTATACAACCTTAACCAGTTTGGTTATCTGATTTCCTCATTCAAAGCCAGGAAGTAGGTGTATGTGTGGCAAGAAGGTGCCTGCCTGGACTGCCTGAGAAACTGGGTTGATAGAAAAAATGTTCAAGACAAAAAAAAAAGATGACTTTTGATTTTTGGCTAGTCATTTTTTGTTTCTTTAAAACAGTTTTGTATTAGAGGCTTATGCTTTCTTTCGGGGGGGGGGGTCAGAGAGGGGAGAGGTTGGAGCAGTTTTGTAGGTAAATGTACTAGGCTTCCCAGACTCTAAACCAGGATAACCCTCAACTGAATTTAGAACTCAAAGAATTCTAATCAGGAACATTGTCTTAAACAGTGCATGTTTATTTTATTTTAAAATATCATGCAATTTACCCTAAACAATGCAATATATAAGCCAGTTATTATTTTTAAGATTTTATGCTGTATCAGAAGGCACTTAGCTCTCAGGCAGTGGCAGTGAGTGTGTGGTGCAAGTCCTCTGCCCGGGCATGTCCTGCATGTTGAACATGGCAGACTCAAGGGCAAGTTCTTGGGGCTCTTCTGAGAATCTTGAGCCCTTATGTTCCCTTTGCCCCCACCCACCACTGCCCCAAGCCTTCTGGAGTGATGGTTCTCACACTTGACAGGGCATCAGAGTTAGCAGGCTTGTTAAAACACAGATCGTCAACTCCACCCCAGGGATTTCTGATTCAGGAGTCCAGGTGTGGCCCCAGATTTGCATATCCAACAAGTTCCCAGCTCGGTGCTCCTGGTATGCAGGGTAGACTATTGCCCCAGGGAAAAATCCCTCTCTTCTCAGGTAAGGCCCTTTCGTGGCCTCTTGAACTGGACAATTTCTGTCTTTTCTCCAAGCTCAGTGAACTCACTGAAGAAAGAGATTGGTGTTTTTAGACCTTGAGGAAAGGAAGTATTCAAATGGAGCAGACTAGTCTTCTGGGAGAGATCACAGCTGATGTAGCCCGGCATAGATTTCCAGTAACAAAGCTCCCGGAAAGTCTCACATAAGCCTCTGCTTTGGCTCTTGACTCTAGTAATTCAGGCTCCCATGATCAGAGTCCGAGCAAAAGAATGTTCTAAGGTAGAACTGGGACCGTCTAGGCTGTGCTGCAGTAGCCATGAGCCGCATGCAGCTATGTACTACAGTTTCCCTTGGTCCCCTCTGTGAGTGATGTATCAATAGTGTGGAAACCTAACCTGCTATGGCTTAGTGGTGAGGCTCTTGGTGAGTATTAGTATCGGATGAAGCCATCGGGATGGAGCCCCTAGAATTGCATCCTCGTGGCGCCCTAAGGAGAAAGAAAAGACAGAACATTCACACACACAAATACATGTGTACTCTCAAGCCCCTGCCAGATGTTCTGTGCTATTTTGGGACTCTGAAGTAAAAAAAAAAGCCATTACCAGATGTGGTTCCTCAACTTTGAGCCTCTAAAACCACGAGTCCAAGTAAACCCCTTCCTTTATAACTCATCTCCTTTGTGGTGTTATTTTACCAACAACAGAAGTGGATGATGACATTATGAAAAGTAATAAAAACTAAAGAAATTAAAAACCCATTTTATCGCCCACATTAGCCCATCTCAGGTGCACAGCAGTTAATGGCTACCCTGTCAAACAGCTCAGACTCAGACCATACCTGTCATTATAGAAGTTCTGATGGCTACACAGGCCTTGACCAGTGTTTCGGAGTGAGAGGGAACAGGGGCAGGGTGATGGAGCCTTTGTGTCAGCATGTCCTTGTCCCATATGTCAGCACACCCAGAGACTTTGCAAAGATTTTGGACCCCCTCAGAACAGAACCTGAGAGTGTAGGATTCTTTCCACTGGCCTCTGTCCTGTACTGTACTTGTCTATAACTTCTGTGCTGAATGTGAGGTGAAACTTTTGTTTTGTTTTGTTTGAGACAGGGTTTCTCTGTGTAGCCCTGGCTGTTCTAGAACTCACTCTGTAGACCATGCTGGCCTTGAACTCAGAAATCCACCTGCCTCTGCCTCCCAAATGCTGGGATTAAAGGTGCGCGCCACCACTGCCCGGCAAGGTGGAACTTTTAGGACACTATCTGGATGGACTTGAGCAGAGAATTAGGCCACTGACCACTTCTGCCTTCACATCCTTCACAGATGCCATGACATTGAACCCTGAAATGGGGACTCTGTGGGAAACTTGTCCCTGATGCCTCTGAGAAATCCCCCAACCCTGAGCAGCTCTGCAGTGTGTCACTGATCATGTACAATGACCATCCAGGTTAGGAAGGGACCTCCCTGACTCTTCCATGTGTGTGTTATACTTGTCTTGGTTCCAGACAAACTGAGGGGGACCCAGGAATCACCCCCTCTTCCCCTCACCACCATCCACATTTTCCCTCCATTTTCCCCAGAATTTCTCTCACTTAACACCTAGGCTCTCTCACACTTGTATCCTCTACCTCTCCCTGGGAGTGATTTGTCCCACTTCCTCTGCCCCTTGAACTCTGAAATCTCCCTCTGGGTGTCTTCTAGACATCTGTCAGACAGCTGGCCTGACCCTGCTGTTTGAGACCCTCTTTACTTAGCCAGTGACACTGTCAGTACAGTAGGTGCCGCTGACTGGGGCACCTGTGACAGGAACTGACTGGATGACTCCTG
>NW_022196894.1:27348890-27370976 GCF_008632895.1 Mastomys coucha | reverse complement strand
CCCCCGACCAATGCTGCTGTAGAATTTCGGCTGTACACAGCTTGCGTGTGTCTGTTAATTTGGCTTTTAAACAGGCAGCCTCAGAAAGAGGCACACATCTACTCATCAAAAGGTGATAAAATGTTTGCTAGTGCAAATAACTAAGTAGATGCAAATGAAAATACTCCCTCCGGTTGGCTCTTCACCTTGTAGATTGCCTGAAGTTTTTGAAGCTCTGAGGGAGGAGGTTGGTGGTGACTCCAGCCACTGTCTTGCTGCAGGAATCCCTGCAACCTGACAGACTCTGCCAAAAGTTTAAATGCACAAAGCTTTTGATAAAGTCACCCCTGGGAATTTTATTTCTTACACAGAAGTACACAGAAGTGTATTTAACAGGGCACCGTCCCCAATAAGGAAAAGAGAGTGAGCCAATACAAGGGAGTGGACCAATACAAGCTCATCAAAGGGAGACAGTTTAACTGGAAAAGTCATTTTAGAGGAGTGTTATAAAGGAATTTTTTTTTTCAGTGAGATACAGTTCCTCATGCTTGTGTGAAGCATTCCTCACAGCAGAAAAAAAATGTCTAAATGTTTTTCTATATTTCTTCATTTTTTTTAGACAGGGTCTCCCTTGATAGCCCATGTCGACTGGAAACTCACTAGGAAGCCATGCTGGTCTTGAATTTTTGACCCTCCTGCTTCAGGCTCCTGTGTGGTGATACCACAGGCATTCACCACTAAGCCTACGTTCAGGTGTAATTTTTTAAAGATATGCGTATATATTTATGTACATAATGCACTGTGGAAGAGTTCAAAGAAACTCTTAGTGGTGTCACTCCGGGGAGAGTGCCTGGCACCAAGGTTAGGAAACTCACATATGCTGTTTTAAGTGTTTGCTTGTTTTATTAAGGGTGTAGATTTAGATTGCAATGTTTATAAGAAAGAAACTTTTTTTTTACATAATTGATGAAAGGAATTAGACAATTTGAATCTGCTTGGGGTTCTAGAAATTTCTCTCTCCTTCTTTTATCCATTCCTTTCTTTCTATCATCCCTTGTCCGTTTCTGCTCCCCCCACCTCCCCCCCACCCCCCAGCAATCAGCAACTTTTTCGGCCTTATTGCATCCTCACAAGAGTAAACCAGTTAGTTCTGCAGGAAGTTCGGAGAAGCTGACTGCCTTTGAGGATTTCTCTCCCTCCTGGGAGCCAGGACCTCCTTCTGCCCTCCTGCCCTCCCGTCTCAGCCCACCTTTTCACTCCAACCATGCTTGTCCTGACTATCTGTTGCATCTGCTTTCAGCTCCCAGTTTCTGCCCCAACCTTCCTTGACAGGAATGTATCTTCTCTTCTTCACACCCATGAAACCCCACACTGCCATCCGGCCTTTCAGGGAGCTCCTACCTCTGGGGCGAGCATCTTCATGGCTTGCTAGAAGTGGAGTAGAGTTTCCCAGCTGGCTTCTCCTGAGACCAGCTCAGTAGTTGAACTCCCAAGTTGTCTTTTCTTCTTTATGCCTTATTTTTCTTTTTCCTTTTTAAAATTCTTTTCTTCTCCTTGCTCCTTCCTATTTTCTGAGATCTTCCCGGAATCTACCAGTCTGGGTTGGGTCCACTTGTGTGAGAAACAGGTCAAGATACCTCCTTGCAGTTAGCATGGGACTCTGGTGCCTTAAAGACATGTAGACACCTCCTCACAGTTAGCATGGTGCCTTTAGTGATCTGAGGGTAATATCATTCTTCATTCAAAGAGATAAACTGTTGCCCAAAGGAATTTTTTATTTTCTTTTTTTTTAAAAGAATTATTTGTATTTATTATATGTAAGTATACTGTAGCTGTCTTCAGACACCCCAGAAGAGGGGATCAGATCTCATTACAGATGATTGTGAGCCACCATGTGGTTGCTGGGATTTGAACTCAGGACCTTCAGAAGAGCAGTCAGTGCTCTTAACCTCTGAGCCATCCCTCCAGCCCCTGGAATTTTTTATTTTTGTGTCTGTGTCATCTTCCCTGTTTTCACAGGATGGCTGTGCCTTGAATACTTGGACACGCCCCCTTTCCCTATGTGCAGAAACTCACCCTCCATTGTGATGATTTGAGAAGCTTGCCTAGTGGCAGGTGGCTGGATGATGAGGTGGCGCCCTAGTGAATAAGGCTAAAGTCCTTACAAAAGAAACCCCATCTTCCAGTTCTCCCACCCCTCACCTTGTAAGCACTGCAAGTAGCCAGCATTTATGAACCAGAAAACCCTTCTTCATCAAATGTGCTGGCAACTTGATAGTAGACATTCCATCTGAACTGCGAGAGATAAACTTCTCTTGTTTATAAGCCACACAGTTTGCAGCATTTTGTTATAGCAACCGGAATGAGTTAAAACACATTTTGCAAATTTTCTATTTCAGATCCCTGTACTCTGATGATCTGGGGAGGAAGAAAATATTTGGTCTAACACACTTACTTCCTGACTACCCATACATCATAAATATGGAGAACATGCATGGCTCGCTTATTTGCAGATGCAGGCCTCAGGCATAGAAGATGCAGGACCAATTTGGAAAGCTCAGTTCCTTACAACCCCATCAATTCCTGACCCTCAGCTCGAAGGTCCTTCAGAGGGCCATCAATGCCACTTAGGCAGGACTGGTAGTTGTCAGGCAGCCTCTTTTCCCCTATCTCACTCTTTTTCCTGGGCAGTATGCTTTCCCTTCTCTATTAACATTTTCAAAGTAAACTCTCAATTGATTGTGGAGGGAATGCGGAGATGGAAATGGCAGGAGAAATCTACATGCCCTACTTCCAATGACTAACACAACTACCTTTTTATTGCTTTTAGCAATAAACATTAAAATGAAAAGAAAAAAAAAAACCTTGGGAATCAAACTAAAATAGCAAGGTTCACCACTGACCCAACATGGCCATATTATTTACGGACTAGACAATGATTTTCCTTAGAGCCATAGCTTCTTTGGGTGTCCCATAGCCTTCTAACTTTGCCCAAGGTCATGTGCTAATAGGAGGAGGGAGGAAGTTCTTGCACCACATCCAAGGAACACCTGGAAAAAGGCCTGAGTTCTCAGTAAAGGAGAGTTTGCTCATCGTCTATTACAGATTACAGCTTGAGGGTTAGAAGTTGTAATCCCCATTGTGCAATTGAGGAAACAGGTTCAGAAACCGAGGTGACTCGATCCAAGTTACACAGCTAATCAACAGTAGAGATTAGAGGGGAGTCTTATCCAACACAAGGCCAGTATTCTTCCTCGAGTTGTGACATCTCAGTGCTCTCTGGCTTCTGGATTCTTGGGTTGGTAAATGTTGACTACCATCTCCATAGTAACACCCTCACCCCACATACCTCCCTCACTTTCTGTATTTCCCATCAGCCCCAGGGCCTGCTCCCTTGTGATTGAAGCCAACTGCTGTGAGCCCCTAACATCAGTAGTCTCCCACACAGTCTCCAAATGCTTTTACCTGGCCACACTCCCTGCTATTGCTGCAAGCCCTTCATTAGTTTTTCTTCCTTCCTTCCTTCCTTTCTTTCTTCCTTCTTTCCTTTCTTTCTTTCTTTCTTTCTTTCTCTTTCTTTCTTTCTTTCTTTCTTTCTTTCTTTCTTTCTTTCTCCCTCTCTCTCTCCCTTTCTTTCTTTTCCTTCCTTCCTTTCTCTTTTTCTTATTTTAAAGATTTATTTTATTTATATGAGTACACTGTACCTGTCTTTAGACACACCAGAAGAGGGCATTGGATCTCATTACAGATGGTTGTGAGCCACCATGTGGTTGCTGGAAATTGAACTCAGGACCTCTGGAAGAGCAGTCAGTGCTCTTAACTGCTGAGCCATCTCTCCAGCCCCTCCCCCTTTCTTTTGTTCTTCAGCAATTTTTTTTATAATTGTATGCTCAAAAAAAAATTTAAAGATGAAAACCATACTTGAGGTCCTCTTATTGTCTATTACTGACATACTATAGTTCAAAGTTCACCTTCTTCCCATATACATATTTCTGGCACTTCCGTTAAAGCCTGTACACAGTCGACCTTACAGTTCTTTAGTTAAAGAGCACAGGATGCTGAATCCATCTTTCTATCCCAGAGGATTTCTATCACAGGGTCTATAGAGCTCATGGTAGGTTCCTAACGATGAGATATAGGCCAGACGGGTTCACTCTAGCTCTAAGCAGTCTACATGGCTTGTGCAGACCACCTTGTTCCATTGGAGGACAGCCTGGGATTCTTACTCTCTGTAGTAGACACTAACACATAAAGGGTTAGATTGAACACTGTGTGCAGTACCAAAAACTTGTCAGCCTAAACCACATTCATGAGTATACTATCAAATCAATTTTGGTAGCAAGGGGCTCAGTGTGAGTCTACAAACTTAATCTGAGAAGCATCCATTTTTGTTATTATCGTCTCCTGCTCCTAAAGCTGCCCAAGACAAGGGGTGTGAGTACTGTCTAGAACTTAGCAAGCATGACAATGCATGTGTGCGTGTGTGAAACTGGGACATTATTTAATAAGTTTTCCTAAAGGACATTTGTTTCTTTTGAACATGTACTTTTTTTTCCCATTAATTTATGTATTCACTTTACATCCCAATCACAGCCCCCCTCTTCTCTCAGTTCCCCCTCACACAGCCCCTCCTCTACTCCCCGTCCCCTTCTCCTCTGAGAAGGGGGAGACTCCCTGGGGTACCAATCCACCCTGGCATATCAAATCGCTGTAGGACTGGGCACCTCCTCTCCCACGGAGGCCAGACAAGGCAGTGCAGTTAGGATCCACCGGCTGGTGACAGTCAACAATAGCCTCCGCTCCAGTGTGACAACACCGTTTTAGCTCGATGTGCTGAGACACCAAGGAGCCTGACAGTGGAGCTTATGGACTAATTGGGGTGGGCAGAGAGAACGAGACCCCACAGAGAGCTAATGACAGCACCGTAGGACAAGGGCATCCGTGGAGCCATTGCATAGAGAGAGAGGTGGCTGGAAGATGGAGGATTTAATAAGGAGGAAGACAGAAAGCGCCCACACAGCGCTCCGCACAGAGTAGGTGCTCAATAAATGTCAAGGAGTCTGATTCTCACGTTAAACATCCAGCTGGGTGCACGGTGCACAGAGGAGGGAGGCTGCCTCTGACCGACATGGTTCTTCCTCCCCCACTCTTCCACCATCTGCTCCATCCTGGTCGGATCATGAGAAACACATCGAGTTCTTTCCCTCCTCTGAAGGGAAAAGCTGTTCCTTATGCCAGGAACCCTGTGTTCCCAGATCTTGGCAGGACTGGCTTCCCCTTGTCCTTCAGGCCTCAGGCTAAATGCTACCTCCTCAGAGAGGCCTTTTCTAGTCACTTCTCTCTCCAGGGTTCTCTGTCACATCATGCTGTTATTTCTCCTGACAATTGGCAGGAGCTGTAATGACTGGGTTGGCTTCTTTGCCTGTTTTTTGTCCCACTAGACTTCAAGCTCAGAAAGAGAAACCAGCTGTGTTTCTCATGGCTGGGACTCCTTAGGCTAGATGTGCTGATGATGCCTGGTCAGCATGTGGTCAGTCCCTGGGCAGCTGAGATGGTCTCACAGGCGAAGGTCTGTGTGACCAGGGCTTCATGGGGAGAACCGGAGTTCACTGACGGAAGTTAGCAGAGACGTCAGTACTAGTCAGTGGTGCTCTGAGCAGCTCCGTCTAGGGGAAGACAGAGCTCTGAGTCCAGAAGCAGCATTAGACATTTGAAAAGAAATGCTTTGGGGTGACAGGGCAAGACGTGGGTGCAACTAGTGCAGTTATGGCCCTTCCATTGAATTGAGCCCTCCCAGTACCCTTCTGATCTAGGGGTGTGTGTGTGTATGTGTGTGTGTGTGTGCGTGTGTGTGTGTGTGAAAGAGGAGGGGGACCTACCCACTGGTCAGAAGAGATCTTATCCAATGGTCAAACCTGGTTTCCAAACATAATTCATCACGAAGATTGTTAAGTATTGCCATGTGTTGAGCAAGCACTAGGCTCCAACCACTCCACTAGCCATTTTGTGCATAGCATTCTACTTAAGGCACATACATCACACGAGATGCCATTATTCAGTGTCCGAAGGTAAGAGGTAAAGAGTAACTAAGATGTCTGAGGTCACAGAGCTGGGCCGTAAGAAAGAGACGTTCAAATCCAAGCTGCCTCCTACTCCAAAGGCAGCTACTACTCCTTAGCTACTATACTCTTTCTTTCTGGCAGTTTTATCTCACAGGTGAATCAATTCATCGGGTTTGGCGCAGTCCCTTGTGGACTGAGTCATTCTAAATCACACTGCCCAAACCTGTTCTCTCCCCCCAGAAACTGATCCTTTAACTGCCAAAGCCAAGGCCTAGACTCTGGAAAACTCTGCTAACCTGACAGTGCATTCCCCACTGAGAGTGTTGCTCTTCTCTAGGACAGGGACCCAGGAGAACCATTAATTACCAGATATATCTTGCTTTACTCAGTCCAGGAGGGGCATGGTTAAAAACTCAGAGAGGCAGACACACTGCTCTGAATGCCAGCTCCTGTATTTGGTAACCACATGACCTCGCTTGGGCATGTTTCCTGACGGATTGTGGATTGCATCATAACCCTCACCTGTGAATGTAAATGTGGGTCAGAGCATTCAGTCTCAGTGTTGCTGTGGGGACTACAGGAAGAAGCATGTCAAATGCCAAGCACTATGCTTCTCTTCCAGCAAGCCCTCTGCAGTTGCTAGCCTTTCTCCTTATTGTTAATAGTGTCTGGGGGGTGGGGGTGGGGGCACGGCATACATCTGACTGAGTGGGTTGGAATCACTGCATGACTGCTCAGCCACTGGCTTTGGGTGTAGAACATCCCCTGGATTCCTCATCTTTAAACTCTGAGTAACTTAGTAAGTTTTACTTACTTACATCCTTAGCAAGGATGACAGCCATTCTCCAGTCAAAGTGACTTTTGTTGGGAAATTAGCAAACGCCAGAGGCAGGGGATGCCTGGCCACAGAGGGGTGGCATCTGTACCATCTGACACCCAATAGTACATCCTGAGTGTGGGCTCCAGAGTGTGCTGTACCAGTTTGTCTACACAGTGGCCTGTTGTTGGGTTTGGAGCCTTGGGAGAGCAATTAGCACAAGAATTGCAGAAAGAGAGACTTCAGAGCCTACTCTGCACATTGTGCGTCCATTCTGTAGGAATCTTGGTGGGTGGTGGCAGGTCATTGTTTTTCCCAAAGGAAGGAGGTGTGTGTGTGTGTGTGTGTGTGTGTATACACACACACATGCTCCTGGATGTGGCAAAGCACTATCTTTTCACAGGTAGAAAAACCTCAGATCATTTGGCACCCTAGTTTCTTCTTGGTAACTGAAAGTGGGCTCTAGCAGTGAGTAAGGCAGGATTTGGTGTTGAGATGCTGAGACCTTCAAGGTCCCCAATGAGCCTTTGGGTCTGTAGGCTTTTACTAAGTTTCTGTCACATGGCCCAGGACCAGTCAGTTACCAACACTGTGTCCTGGAGGGCACAGACTTCTCAATCACCTCTGTCTGGAACAATACCTTCCTGGGGCCAAGTAGATTAAACATTCATGCCCAACAAAAAGTTTATGCTTCCCTCCATTCCTTTAACTGTGATCGCCCTAAAGCCTGGAGCCCTGGCTGAGTTCCTCTCATTTCTTTTAGGGGTCCTAGTGAGTCCCCTGGGGTGTTACCTATCTGTGCTTGCAGGGGTTTTCGATAACCTAACCCTTCCTTGTCAGTCATGCCCAGGGGCGTTCCATGAACCACACAGTAAAAACACACCAAGCCAGGAAGAGCATGTCCCTTGGGGCTTACATTTCTTCTGCTTGAAAACTGGAGACATTGGACTAGCTCCTAATAGTTCAGTCTGTACAAAATGAATTATTCCACCCAATCCTCCATCCGCTACCGCACATAGTTTTAGCATCTCTCAATCTCTGTTAAGAACGGCACAGAAAAAGTAAGCCCCTCATACCACGGTAAGAAGACAACCCCTGCAGAAGAGGACAGACCCCAAGGGGGTCAGCATTCTGAGTAAGTCAAGATGGGTCTGTGGGCAAGAGGACTAGCTTCTTTGAGCCTGCGCATAGGGTGATCTGGGCGCAGGCTTTGCAGACTTGTGGGTCACAAAAGTCGCTCCCTCCTCTTGTAGATCCTCCTCCTGTCTCCCCAGCATTACTCAGCGCCCTGAAATGCCTGCCTCCCCGCAGCGGGTGCCGGTCGTCCTCCAGAGCGTGGCACAAAGGTCTCCTTGTGGGTCTGCAGCCCGGGGAGGGGGGCGGAGCGCCGAGTCTCCGGGTGACTCACGCCCTTGTCATTTCCTTTGTGCGCCCCGCTCCCGCGCGTGGCTGCGGGCGGGGGCGCGGCTTTGGCGTGGGCGGCGCAGGTGCCCCGGGAAATCGCCGCGCGCTTTCATGTGGGCAGGGGGCTCCCGGCACGCGAGGCCGGCCCACGCTCGCAGCCTCCCGGAGGCCTCGCGGCAGCTGGATCCGCTGCGGCGGTAACGTGCTCGCAGCCTGACTTCTTCAGGGCTCAAAGCAAAGCAGCCGCCCTTGGGGAGGCATGTGGTCCCCAGCAGGCGTTGCTCCGCCGCTGATCTTCTCCGAGGGCCCGTCCTTGTGGAAAAGTGAAAATTAACCACGGCAGGGAAGGGCTCGGCTCGCACCGCTTGCCGCGCGATCTGGGGTATCTCTGGTCCCAACTCCAGAGTCCCATCAGCAGCTGCCAAAAGGCTGTGCAGGGGACATGTCTGCAAGCCACCAGCATCCAGCAACTTTCCAAGGTGGTGATGCCTGGGTACCAGCCTGAGCAGTGGATCCATACAGAACTAATGAGAGATGGCTTGCCTGGGAGCCCGGAGGTAGTCTTCCCCAGCATCTGATAACAGTGGGCTCCCAAGTCTCCCTCTTTCCTGTGCCTGCCCCGGTTTCATCTCTGCCCATGCGCAGTTTCCTTTGCCACAGAGACTCCGAGTAACTTGCACATCTCCGGGGATTTTCACAAGCTGTTCTCAGCAGGGAAAGCCCATCCCGTCCTTCTAAAGGACACCTGGCCTTCAGCTGGGAGCTGCTCCCTAGAGTCTGGTTGAATGCTACTTTTGTGCACTCCTCCGAGAAAGAATATTTACAGAGTCTTGCAGCAGCCTTACCCATCCAGGGCCGTGCTATGACTGTGCCTTTATACAAAGGCAAAGGGGAGGCTGAAATAGCAAATGAGTGAGTGAGCGAGAGACTGGTTGAATGAAAGACTTGGGGAAGGACATTTCACTGACTACTTACTAGCCCTGGGTGGTATCAGATAAACCCTAGTGGAATCCCAAGGAACCAGCTGTAACTCTCTTTCATTGTGCAATGTCTGGGCCTCCAGGTGCAGCTGCAGTGCACTTGTGAGGTGCCTGCTCTCAGGAGGGACCTATTAAGATAAAAGGAAAGACAGTTAGTTGGTATCAATATCTAGGGCCAAAGCCAGGATGTGGATCTATCAAGATTCTAGAAGAATATAGAAACAAAACCAAGCACGGACATAACGATGTTCTCTCTGTCTTTCCCTTGGGCCAGCTCAGCTCTGATAACATCTAGTGGGTACAGAGAACGTGTTGTGTTTCCTCTCCACTCCTGTGCCCAGTGGCCACTGGTGTTTAAGGTTTGTAGAGCCTTCCCAACTGCTCACTGGGGATGATTTCGTGGGTGCAGAACACTTCTGCCCTGATTTTAAAATGGTCATCAAGCCCAGCATGGTGGCTCAAGCCTTTAGTCCCAGCACTCGGGAGGCAGAGGCAGGAGGATCTATGAGTTAGAGGCTAGCCTGCTCTACAGAGCAAGTTCCAGGACTAGATAATGAAACCCTGTCTTGAAAAACAAAACCAAAACCAACCATCTAACCAAAAACATGAAGAACATAGGTTTTCCATAATTCAAAGAATCCTGAGATTCTAATGATCATTAAACATTACAAAGCATTACAAGACACATGGTTCTTGCCACCAGGAACACCCACGCGTGACCAAGGAAGAGCCCTCCAGTTGTGACCAACATGATAGAAACACCATGGAAACCTGGTGCCAAAATGAAGGTGAAGTCTGCTCTGCATGAGGTCAGAGAAGTCCACAGGAAGCTTGGGATGGACAGGAGTCTTCTGAAGAGAGAGGGACTGTGAGGAGAGCTCTGTGAGACAGGTGCTGTGACGAGGGAAGTGTGACACCATATGGCATAGCCTCTCACTATACGGCATGGCTGCCACCTTTGGCTATATGATATCAACCTTTTGACTTTTGAGTTGAGAGACAATCAGAGCAAATGTGGTTTATTTATAAACTTGAAATTCCTGGAAGTTCCTTTAAGGCACTTTCTTTGGATGCCATGGAGAGTGTGGGACAATTAATTGACCTTACATGTTGCTGTGAGTAACCCTCCCAGAGGGAGTGTAAATTTGGGCATCCTTGCTGGTTAAATTGATAACGGGTGTGTGTTAGGGGGTGATAAAATGAATCTCTGTGTCTCCCCACCCCATGATTCATAGATTGAAGTCCTAAGCATCAATGTAATGGTATTAGGCAATGGGGCCTGTGGAAGGCAATTAGGTCACACAAGTAGAGTCCTCGTGAACAGGATTAATGCCCTGAGCAGAGAGCCTTCAGGCACTGTTCTCGCCTTCTTCCTTCCAATAAGGATACCACAGACCTGCAGTCTCTCTAGAACAGCAGTTATCAAGTTATGGCCCTTCACAGAGATCACAGTCATATCAGATATTTACACTACGATTCATAACAGTAGGGAAATTACAGTTATAAAGTAGCAATAAAATAATTTTATGGTTGGGGGGTTACCACAGCGTGAGGAACTGTATTAAAGGTCACACCTCTTTAGTACCAAGCAAACACACACCAGAACCCCACACAGACCACATCCCCTGATTTCAGACCTCTGGCTTCAAAAAGATTGAAAAGTAGTAGTGTCTCATACCACCCAGTCAGTAGTAATTTGCTATCACAGACAGAACTGGCAAGATGCTGAGGGCTGTATGGAATTCAAAGGAGGGGTTGAGAAGGGATATCTACAGCACTGAAGGCAGAAGGAAATGATCCACCAGGGAGGCAAAAACAGTACACGATCCTGCAGGCTCAGCCTCAACCTACCTTAACTGACAACCAGGGCCTCTTCTGCAGTCTCTCCATGTGAGAATACTTGCACATCTAACCCCTGGGTCCACACGCTCCATCATCTTTTTTCTCTTCTCTAGTTGCACCCTGTGAACCCTGGAATTTCCTCTGCTGGCCTCTGAGGAACAGAGCAGAAATACCCATTCAGTCAAGCCTGTCTGCCTTCAGCCTCTGATGCTCTAGAGGTCCCTTCTTAAAACAATCCTCCACTGACTCCCTCACATTCCTCTTTGTCCCAGTCAGTTCTAGCTGCAATAACAAGCTGGGACAGACTGAGTGGAGTGAGAAATTATTGTCCCTATGTCCCTTGGAACAAAACAAAAATACAAATAGAAGGTTCTGAAGGGGATGCATCTTAGCATCTCAGGTACTTGGGGCAACCACTACACCACCTTCAGCATCTCAGGCCCCAGAGGCCATTAGCAAGCAACAGCATCTGAATAAACCTCATGAGGGGCGGTGGTGGCACACGCCTTTAATCCCAGCACTTGGGAGGCAGAGGCAGGCAGATTTCTGAGTTTGAGGCCAGCCTGGTCTACAGAGTGAGTTCCAGGACAGCCAGGGCTATACAGAGAAACCCTGTCTCAAAAAAAAAAAAAAAAAAAAAAAAAAAAAAAAAAAAAAGTGATGGCTCAGTGGGAAAGAGCACTGACTGTTCTTCCGAAGGTCCTGAGTTCAAATCCCAGCAACCATATGGTGGCTCACAATCATCCGTAATGAGATCTGACAGCCTTCTTTGGGTGTGTCTGAAGACAACTACAGTGTACTTACATATAACAATAAATGAATCTTTAAAAAACAAAACAAACCAAAACTTCATGAGACTGCTGGGCAATAGCCAACACCATCACCATCCCTGGATCCATGACATTACCTCCCTGTGCTGTAGAGCTTCTTATAGACATTGATGTTTAATATTCACTAGAATAGTTACCCAACAAATAGGCAGTCATAGAAAGCCCTTGTGTCTCGTCCCCAAGTTCTAGCCTCTTACTGGAAGAGAAACTTTGTGAAGGAAAATGTTGACTGGGTTCAGATTGTAGCCCACAGCCCTGTGTCCACTCCTGGATCAGTCACTGCCCAGGAAATGCTATATGGGTCCTACTCTTCTAACAAGATGGCTGGAAATTGACCTTCGAGAGGAAGGGACACTGGAGAATTCAGGACTCAGAAATATGGTTGTAGGAAGGGTTGTTCAGTTAGGATATAATAAAGTGTGTAGGTATGGGGCTTACAGACAGAAAGTCACATGAGTCTATAAGACCAAAGTGGTTGTGATTGTCAGGATGAGACTGTGATTAGTTGTAAGAACCTCATATGCTATATGCTGTAACTTAGGTAAAAGTACCTTATTCTGGATTTTCTTAAAGTGGCCACTATGGGCTGGAGAGATGGCATAGTGGTTTAGAGTACTGGTTGCTCTCATAGAGATCCCAGGTTTGATTCTCAGTATCCACATACTGGTTTAAAATGGTCCGTGACTTCAGTCTCAGGCATATTGAATACTTTCTGTCTTACAGCAACACCAGATATGCATGTGGTATGAAGACATAACATTTAGCAAAACACCCGGCACCTAAAATAAAAACAATACGATTTTTAAAAATTAAGTGAAGTGGCCACTCTGAAAGACATCATCATTAGGCAGCCCTTCCTTTAAATGGTAGGGACTTAGGACCTGCTCTCCCTTCAACAGCTTAGTGATCTTTCCAGAAATTTTATCTGAAAGAATAGCTTGTGAAGGTTGGGAACAGGTTGGGCATTATTGTTATGTGGCAACCACCAGACATCCTTCCACATCTTATGACCCCTGATCCATGCAGCAGGAATTGTAATCCTTTTCAGTGTGCTCTGTGAGGGAGCAGGGGATTTTTTTCCAGATCCAGAATTTGAAAAAGGAGAATCAGGACTATGGTCTACATGGATCACTGTCACCTGTTCCCATGGCTTTTCCTCCTTTCCCTTGAGACTAGCCAGGCATGCCTTCAAAGAAACATCACTCACACACAAAGGACTTCCTCAAGATGACATTCACTTTAATTGATGGTAGACACTGGAGGAAGATGTGTGAAGGAGAAAGATTATAGTTGATCCTGCAAATCTGGAGGTTCAGCATCCATGATTCTAAACAACTGCAGGCTGAAAATATTTGAAACATGTATTTGTATAGAGAACATGCAAATATTTTTATTATTCCCTAAACAATACTGCAAAAACACTCATGTCTACTGCATTCATAGTGTGTTAGGTATTGGAGAAATGATTTAAAGTATAGGCACTGTGTGTATAAGTTGTATGCAAGTACTGGAGCATTTTATATGAGAAACTTTAACACACCTAGATTCTGGTATCTGTGGGGTTCCTGGAGCCAGTCTCCCATGGATACTGAGGGAAGGGACAATTACATAAATTTAATAAATCTCTAAACCATATGTGCTAGAAGTCCACAGAGACATTTAGCAAAATTGTTACTTGTAATAAACCTTGAGTAAGCTCTGCCCCCCATACAAAGTGCCCTGTCTATCTTACAGAGCCCTCCTGAGACCACACAGAGCTTCAGATTCTAGAGACAGCAGATGCTGTTGCTCTCATGAATAATGTCACCACTCTGTACACAAGTGTGTGCAGATGGAGACAGGGAGGAGGGGCAGTGTTAGAGTCTTTCTGAGACCATGCCCGGCTCCAATGTAGCCTTAGGTGCAGGAAGAGTGAGGGAGAGGTGAGAAAATACCAGGATGGACCTATGGCAGCTGGAGAGGCAGGCACTCACGGCCAGACAGAGGAGCCGCTAAAGATGTTTAGAATCATGAGCTCAGCCTGCGCTGGCTCAGAAAGGTAAGAAGCATAATGTAGGTTCCCAAGCTGAAGGTGCCAATCAAAGCCCCTGTTCTCAGGATTGGAGTAGTGCTATACACCTTTCATCCTGGCATCCAGGAGGCAGAGACAGGCAGATATTTGTGAATTCAAGGACAGACTGGTTTACATAGAGAGTTCCAGATCAGCCTGGGCTACACAGTAAGGCCCCATTGCAAACAGCAACAGCAGCAGCAGCAGCAGCAGCAGCAGCAGCAGCAGCAGCAGCAGCAGCAGCAGCAACAACAACAACAAACCTGCTTCTTGGGATACCTGTCTGTAAGTTTGAGATTTTGACAGATACCTGGGGTGATTTTGTATAGATGGGACTTGAGACACAACTGGCCACAAGGTTTTCCTCGATGGACCGCTCTGCTCTACGCATTAAGAGGGTCTTGAGGGCAGTTTCTACCACTGAAAGTCTTGTAGGTACCTGCCCAGCTCCTGGAAAAGGACGACCTCCAGATGACAGACCCTTGCAGCTCCAGCTGGCGTGCCCAGCTGGATAAGAACAAAGCAGGGCCGTGTGTGTTCATGTGGGTGTCCAAATGGGACAGAATTCTTCTCTCTGGAGGCTGTGGCTCAGGTCCAGGACAAAACCACTTCCAGTCTCAGGTCCCAGGATCACACAGGACGATTTATTCAATGGCTCAAAAGAAAACAAAAATGTGTGTATTTTGCCGACAATTATTTGTGTGCCTTTCCCTTGACAAATAGTCTCCGTGCTTGGCCTGGGAGACGAGCCAGGTTCTCAAAACTACCTTCTAAGGGTCCCTAGACTGTGTTTGCCTAGCAGGGAAGCCACATGAAAGTCTTTCAGGCAGAATCATGCTGCTCCCATGACAGCTCTTCACAGGGCAGAGGGGAGGGTTCAGGGAGTCTTGTCTGAAATTAAAAAGAAAACAAGACAAGCTGGGCCTGAAGCATTGGTTTCTGGTTCAAGTTTCCCAACAAAATTTGAAGGGGAAACTTTCCACTTCCCCTCGTTCTAGTTCGCCTTGCCAGTCTGTGGAGTCCCTGAAGAGGGCAGGGCAGGTCTGCTTCAGATGGGCATCTAGCCAGGTCTGTCCTTGAAATGACTAGACCCTGTGAGGGTCCAGTATCGCTTGGTACACCTTGGTCAAGAAGGGTCTGCCCACCCACCTGCCCCTAACTCTGTTGTAGTCATTTTGCTCTGTGAAGAACTGGCCAGACTTTCACACAAGAGCTTGCAGCCACAGCGTATCAGCTGTCATCTCTGGATATGAACATAAGTGAGCACCACAGATTATTTATGAAATAAAGAGCTGGTGCTGTTTTGTATCAGATTCTGGGAATTAAAAAAAAAAAATAAGACATAACCCTTCTCATTGGAGTTCAAGGTCTATAGGGATGAGGGTAGGGCAAATGTTAGCCAGGGCGGACTCAGATAATGGTGATGAGAAATCCACGGAGATTGGGGATGGAGTCTGGCTGGAGACATCAGGCAATAACTTCCCAGAACCCATGTTCACACTGGGTCTTGAAGGATGAATGGAACTGTACAAGAGAGTAGACAGGGTCAAGGGTAAACGTGTAGGAAGTCATGGTGACTAGCATGTGCCTGCTACAGTGAAGTTTAGCTGATAACTTGTAGTTACTCGTAGGTAGAGAGACAAAGCAACGAGGAGGCCAGATGTGATGGTGGTGCTCCCCTTTAATCTGGAGACAGAGGCAGGCAGAACACTGGGCTTTACACTACCCTGGTCTACACAATGAGTTCCAGGCTAGCCAGGGTGAAGGCTCTGGTTTGAGGAGGTGGGCAATGGGAAGCCATCACAGGATTGATAGCTGGGAAGACAGGAGTTGTCTGTGAAGGGAAACTGCATTAAATCAGATGAGGGGATGATTGGTTAATGTTAAGATGGAGGAGCGAATAGGAAGGACAGAATCAAAAGATCTAGGGGGCTGGGTAGATGGTTCCGATGCAGAAAGTCGGGCATTTTCAGGATTCCTGATTTTTCAGGATGCTCATTCCTAGTTTTGGTAACAGGTGGTAGCCTGATGTTTTGGTAGCTGCTGCCATGGGCTCCAGGGAGAGCCTCCATCCAGAACCCGAACTTTTGCTTTGCTACATCATAGGGTTAGGAAAGTTTCTTCCAGTCTCTGTACTTTACCGTCCTCTTCCCTAGAAACGGACAAATTGCACAATAAACCTCCTGCCCATCCCTGTTTTCATGGTTTAGCATGTTTTTTTTTCTTCTGGTGATCAGTTATCCCTGGGATACCTGGTGCATCCCCTCACTCCTGGTGGCGGGGCTTACACTGCAGATTTCAGCCATCTAACAAGGGACATGACAAATCCCATCAAATGACAAACAAACAAAACAAAAAGTCCTACTTTGAAACTCAAGAAATCTAAGAAAGCAGTGTTTCCTGGGCAGAAAACAAAGCTCGAAGGGTAAGCAAGCCAATGTCAATCATGAGTGGAGAATCTGAAGCTTCCCAGAACTTTATAAAGTAACCTTGGCTCTGCCCCTGTGGAAATACAGGTGCTGTGATGTGTGGTGTTTTGTGTCATCCAGTACAGCACACCAAAAGAATAGTCTATAAACTACAGACAAATAACTCTTTAGGGTGTACTTGCACAGCTACCATGCAGGCCAAACATCGGGATGCTATCAGAGCTCCCTCCTGCCACGCCTCTACCACCAGGAGGGATCTCACTTTGGGCCCTGCTTCCTGCTTCTCTCCTACCACACCTAAGTAAGTGCTCCTGGTCCCTCCAGTTGTCTCTGATCTCTGTGCAGTGAAATCCTAAGCATGAGTCCTCAAATCTGGCTTCCCCCTCTCCAGATGAGGAGAAACCCCACCCACCCATGTGAAGCCACACTGTAAGAACAGATCAAAGTTCACCACACTTGACTCTCAGTGGTCATTTGTGCTATTACTGCTGTGAACAGACACCATGACCAAGGCAAATCTTATAAGGACAACATTTACCTGGGGCTGGCTTACAGGTTCTGAGAATCAGTCTATTGCCAAGGTGGGAGCACTGTAGGCATGGTGCAGACAGGGCTGAGAATTCTACATCTTCATCTGAAGGCTGCTAGTGGAAAACTGATTTCCAGACAGCTAGGGTGAGGGTCTTAAGCCCACACCCACAGTGACACACCTACTCCAACAAGGCCACGCCTCCTAATAGTGCCACTCCCTGGGCCAAGCATACACAAACCATCACAAACAGTGATGATGGAAACAATTTTGTCTGGGTTGTGCACTCTGCATCCCTGTTGTGCACTCTACATCTGTGCTGTGCATCCTGCATCCTGCATCCCTATCATGCACTCTACATCCCTGTTATGCACTCTACATCTGTACTGTGCACTCTGCATCCCTGTTGTGCACTCTGCATCTGTACTGTGCATCCTTCATCCCCATTGTGCACTCTGCATCTATGACCTGCACTGTTCATCCATGTTGAGCACTCTTCCGTTAGGATTCTTCTACAGGTTGTTGGGCCGTAAAAGGTGGGAGCATCTTCGTCTTCAAAGGGTATACTGAAGCAATATTCCAAATTGGTTGTACAGTCTACACTGCTAAGAAGCACTCCAGCCCCACACATGCTCACCCAAACCTGTTCTCAGTGATCTTTTCTCATGTTTTATTACTCAGCCAGGCTGTGGGGCATTCCAAACACACAACAGGAGGCTGATGTTCTACCAAATCAATTTCAGGTTTAAATGTGTACTTGTAGATGAACGTAATGAATGGCATCTCAGGAGAAAGCCCCGGGTAATGCCTCAACACACAAAAGAGCGCTGGAAACTACTGGATGGATTTCGAGTCAGGCAGGCTATGGATACGTGGCTGGGCCCAGGTGGTCTGCTGGAAGATGAACTAGGACTTCAGGAAGGTTTGTAAGATGGAAAGTGAAGGCAGGAACAGAGAGAATGAAGGCTACATCAAGTGGGTGTTGGGGAAGCCTAAGAAAGCAGCTCTGAATGTTGATAGGTCCTTGTTGTCCATCTTTCCAGTGCACTCAGTACTACTATGTTGTCTTTGTGCATTTAGAATTTCCCCTTTTCTCTCAGCACATAACTCAAATTTGTTAATTTTAGTTGCTCTTCGCTATTTGTTTGGGTCTAACAGCACAGTTGGTTGTCCGTTTATATTGATGGATGCTTGCAAACGTGCTAAAACAAAACAAAACAAAAAAACCCTTTTATATATTTTTCTTCTTGGCAGTACTGAGATTGAGCCCAGGTCCTCATAGTATGTTTTAAGGTCTGATATAAAGCAGAACACAGTGGCACATGCTTGTAACTGAAGCACTAGAGAGGAGGCGGCAGGAGGACCAGAAATTTGGGGCTAGCCTAAGCTACATAGTGAGTCTGAGTCCAGCCTGGGTTACATGGGGCCTTATCTCAACATAACAAAACAACAACCACAACAGGATATGAAATAAAATTAAGCTGAATGAGAAGAATAAAGCTTTTTTATATTGAGTATAAGAATGTCTGCTATGTTATTCTCTAGATATCTTTACATATTTGAAATATTTCACGAGTTAAGCCATATTTTAAAGTTCAATATTAACTCACATTGGTGACTGGGAAATGGGAAAATCCAGAAGCCTCATTGACTCTTTTGGTAAAGAAGCAGGGGAAATACTGGCTTCAGTTATTCTCCCTCAGGGAGGCCCTGGGTTCAGCTTGGCCAGACCCCCTGCTCCTCCAAGCTCTGGAGTCAGATGCGCATGAGTGGGCTCCCGGTTCTGCTTCCCACAGATTGGGTGTGAGACACTGGGCAAACCGCTTTCGTTGTCAGCCTCTACCTCTGTCAAGCTGGAAAATGCACTCTGTTAGGCAGAGCTGTTATGGAAATTAAATATAGTCACACGTATAACAAGCAATGTTCCCAGTCTGGAAAAGTTTGAAGAGGGTTTGAGAATTTTGAAAGGTTTGAAGAGGGAAGTAGATCTGTTATGGCCAGTGCTGGATCAAGGCTTTGTTTTAGGATTGGCTATCCCAGTCGTGACTGAAAAAGAGAAGATGAATGCTGTAGTTTGAGTGGATCCTTCCTAAATATTCTTATGCCAATGCTATTTGAAGGTGGGAGTTTGGGGTAAATAAACAGATATTATGGGGACTGGTCCCTGTGATGGCATTAATGGCTTTGCAGAGACATAGAAAGCCAAGGTAGCAAGCTTGCCCTGCCTCACCAGGCCATGCCTACTCACCCTATGCCAGTGCAGCACAAAGGCATGTTCACACACCAAGCAGACACTTGCACCATGCTCTCAGACCCTAGAGCTAGAAACCCAATAAACTTCTGTCCTCTGTAAATTACCTAGTCCCAGCACTGCTATTTTATTATGGCAACAGACAACCAAGAAAGGCACAGTCAAAGATCAGAGAACAGTTACCCAGCAGGAACCTTAGAGAGATGTTGGTGTCAGGTAAGGCTTTATGCTTGATGGCTACTTGACATTCCTATTCAACAGGAAAAGCAATGGTAATACCACATGCAGATGGGCACTGAGCAGACTGAAATGCAGAGACAAGTGTGGCAGTCACTTGTGGGTCTGGAACTCAGTTCAGTTAGGCCCAAGAACAAACAAAGCAGAAGCCTTTCTTACAGGGCATGGTTAGTACCTAAGTCAGTCCTTAAGGTCTACGGTGTGACTTAACCTCTAGGGACCTGCAAATAGTTCTGCACAGCTTCCTGACCTTCACAGCATTCGTGGGTGTGCTGAGTCCGCGTTAGGTTGATGAACAACTTGCCTAGTAGGTTGAATCTTCTTGCAGAGTCTTCTCATTTCTCTGCCCACATTCAACACTCTTTCCGGTTACTCAACAGACTTGTTGGGAAAGCATGCTCCAAGGCTTCAGCTGCTTCTAGAGCTTTACCAGGTGTTCCACCATCCGTGTGGTGGGAAGAAAGACCAGCGCTACAACTTCTCCACATGAGATGAGACATCTCCACTTGCCCAGACCTTTAGAAGTTAAGTCTTCAGAGCTGGAGAGATGGCTCAGTGGTTAAGAGCCTTGACTGCTCTTCCGAAGGTCCTGAGTTCAAATCTCAGAAACCACATGTTGGTTCACAACCATCTATAATGATATCTAATGTCCTCTTCTGGTGTGTCTGAAGACAGCTACAGTGTATTTACATATAATGATAAATAAATCTGAAGAAGAAGAAGAAGAAGAAGAAGAAGAAGAAGAAGAAGAAGAAGAAGAAGAAGAAGAAGAAGAAAGAAGAAGAAGAAGAAAGAAGAAGAAGTTAGGTCTTCAAACCCAATGTAGTCAGGCCCTGAATTTCTATGGGATTCATTTTCCTTGATCTGTTTGCATTTTCTCAATAAGATACCTAGAATAATAGCTGTTTATGCTCATCAAGGACCACTTTTTATTATATCTGCAGCACAGGCAAGTATGCGATAGGTGGTCTAATCCACAGCACATGGAGGCTGCTGAGGTTTTGATTGTAGACTGAGACGTTGCAGGCCTGAGACAGGAGAGTAGTGTATTGCTGGGTGTACTGGCTGATGACTATTATAGGATAATGGGGTAAGGGGAGCCAAATTTGCCAGACTGATAACTGCCAGAAATTGTGTGGTTTCCTTAGCAACAAAACCACACCTGGAAAAGCTACATTGGAGTAATCACCCAATTAAGTTTATGGCACTCCATCATTATTCTCCATGAACCATGTATGTTGGCAAAGGCCAAAGAAGCAAGATGAATGGAGCATGTGACCATATTCACCATCCCTGCATCTTTCCCATCCACATTCACCATCCCTGCATCTTTCCCATCCACAATCACCATCCCTGCATCTTTCCCATGCATGCTTCAGGCTCACTTGCACTCTGTATGGAAAGCAATGAGCGTGGAGGATTCTGCTAAAAACCACCATGTCTGTTTCTAAAATCAATAGTTCTGAAGCTGAGGAAATAGCTGCCTGGGCTAGGGCTCTACCACTGTGAGATGGACCACCCCCCAAACACTCCACTGAGCACCTGGTCACTATAAACTCCTATCCTGACAGTAAGTCACGCTCTCCTGACACTGGTATCAGTTCAGAGCCAATTCCCAGTAAATCCTTAAAGGGCTAGTCATTTCCTTATTTCTCCCACATACTGGTTATGTCCTCAGGTTTCTTTGGGAAAGATTGGGGGAGATTTATTGTATACATATTGACTGAGCAGTAGGTTCTTCCCTGATGTGACCCACTCCCTTTGTGGTCACATGGTCACAAGGCTGAAAAAGGAGCCTAGCCAAGGAATCAGTTTAGGGCTGTGGTCCCCTGCTGTGACCAAGTCCCTTCTGTTAAAGCTATCTAGAGCTATTCAGTGTATGCAAATCAAGCAAGACTGGGGCTGTCACACAGCACCTTCAGCTTTAGGGACTACAGCTTCAAAGAGTTCTCTCCCAGTGCAGCATTCTGGTGAAAGCTCTGTCTGTGTTCTCCCTTAGTGACTGTGTATTGCCCATTTGGTGTCTGTCACCTCTCTGTCTCACCCAGGAATCTTCAGAGCCCACTGCTGTGGCAACAGTTCCCATGTGTGGTGCATGAAGTTTTCCCGGGGAGACAAGAACAAATGTCTGTTTATTTTAGATAGGACACCAACAACAGATCAAAGAAAGGCGTCTACCCCAGTCCCCAGCCAGTCTATCTTGGTGACTTGTTTGGTTGGTTGGTTTTGGTTTCTTACAAGACCCTGGATTCTTTGGTCAGGGAATCTCTAGAGCAGGGGTTCCCAACCTTTGGGTCGAGACCCCTTTGTGGTTGAATGACCCTTTCACAGGGTCACCTAAGACCATCAGAGATCACAGATATTAGTAGTAAAATTACAGTTATGAAGTAACAGCAAAAATAATTTTATATTTGGGGTCACCACAACATGAGGAACTCTATCAAGGGTCATAGAATTAGGAATGTTGAGAACCACTGATGTAGAAGAACAGCCCCAAGGGGATGAAATATATATACATACATGTACAGTCTTGTATTGTTGGGTGAGCCTTCTAAAAAACAGAGTCTGCTAATCCTAATGCACCCCCACCCTTTCACCCCCTACCCCCCACATACATAACTTTTTCTCAGCCCTTGGGATTGGTTGTGATCTGGCTTTTTTTTTTTTTTTTTTTTT
>NW_022196894.1:27347478-27348771 GCF_008632895.1 Mastomys coucha | reverse complement strand
AAAAAAAAAAAAAAAAAGGCAGAGAGATATAAAGCCAACAATATAATCTGTGTAGCTTGTATAGACTGCATCAAGACTACTCCACAACCAAACACAATGCAGAAAAAATGAGTGAACACGAATCTGTTTCAGTAAAACTTTACTTGCAAAAATAAACATGACTGTGTTTCAATAAAACTTTATTCACGCCGGGCGTGGTGGCGCACGCCTTTAATCCCAGCACTTGGGAGGCAGAGGCAGGTGGATTTCTGAGTTCGAGGCCAGCCTGGTCTACAGAGTGAGCTCCAGGACAGCCAGGGCTATACAGAGAAACCCTGTCTCGAAAAACCAAAAAAAAAAAAAACTTTATTCACAAAAACAGGTTGTGCCAATTTGCCAATGGACTACACTGCAGAAGCACAGTCCAGGGAAGAGACTGTGAGTGTAAACAGTTCATGATGAGCACCACGGTCAAGAGATGTATACGAAGGGCTGCAGAGGCAGAGGGTGTAATTGTCTGGGGAGCTTGGCAGCGTCTCCTTGGCAGCACTTCTGTGGCTTGTATTTCCAGGTCACTACCATCCAAGAACCAGGAAACTCCTTGTAGACTGACACTGGGTGGGACCTGGAGCCAGCTTCTTATCAGAACTCCTATCTCCTTCCTGAGCTGACACTGTGGTGTGGGAACTGATGTCCCCCCCACCTTGGCGCCTTCATCCTGTACTAGCCAGACCCTAACACCTCCTGAACCCCAGCATTCCTCAGCCTTGGCAGCATAGGAACCATACACTTGGCAAGATGGCCCGAAATGATAATCTCTTGCATGCCACAGTCAGTGTCTTCCGACCCAGAGTAGCTCCTAAAGATCTCAGGGTCTTGGTCCTCATCTGAGGAGTCAGGCTACGAGGGAGACTGGAGGTCTAACTCAGTACAAGCATGAAATCTATAAACAACAGAAATGACCTCACAGTGGAAGAAGCTGTTGAAGGAGCTCTGGTGAGAGAAGGCTCAAGAAGTGATGGACAACCGTTTAAAGGATAAGATCCAGTGTGAAAAAAGTCCCAGATCTAGCAGTCTGTTGCTTGTCCTGTTTGCCAGCTCTGTCATCCTGGAATCTTTCTTTGACCTTCTTACTTGGTTTCTTGATTCCAAAGTGGAGATCACACATCTCATAGGGCTGTCATGATGATTAAAGGCGCACAGTATCCAAGTTCACAGCAAGCACTAGCCTGGTGTGCAACCGGTTCAAATCCGTTTCCGAGGGGATGTGACATCAATTTGGGCCCACTGACCATGTTGAGCGAATAACTTTTT
>NW_022196894.1:27340096-27347468 GCF_008632895.1 Mastomys coucha | reverse complement strand
TTGGCCTCAAACTCAGAAATCTGCCTGCCTCTGCCTCCCAAGTGCTGGGATTAAAGGCACGCGCTACCACTGCATGGCCAGAGTGTATAACTTTTGAGGTCTGAGGCTTACACTTCTTTGAATCTAACAAGAATTCTTTTTCCATTTACATGAGATTATTTCATAGCCTCCCAGAGACAAAGGAATGCAACTTCTTTTTGGGAGATCCCTCACATTGGATACACATGATGGAATATTTATTAACACAAAAGAATTTTACTTGGAGGGTAAAACAAATGCAGGATTTTTAAAAATGCTTTAATAGTTTCCATGCATATAAGTCATCTTGGATCCCAACACAAAGTATTTATTTCATCAAACTGAATACAGTCCTGTTTTCTAAATGCCTCTATTAATTAACAAAGCTTCTATTAAGGTTTAGGGAGAGGACCTTTAATATTTTTTGCTTGTTCCCTATTTAAAAGCATATTACTTAAAGAGTTGCTACTAGGGATGGGGTACCCGTTTCTTTAAGTCTTACATAAAATAAAAGCAACTGACTTTGTGGACAAAGGGAGATCCAGCTTCTCTTTCTTGGCGCAGGTGGGAAGAATCCTAAGAGAAAATTATCAGAACTCTTGATTTTTACCAAGTCACTTTGCGTGGAAGATCCATCCAGCTACTACACTATGCTACTGCACCAACCAAGAGCGGTCTTCTGGCTAGCCAGTATGGAGAAGCGGGGTTCCTGGTTATTGTTGGATGGAACAGGGAGTTATCTGAAGCAAGACACAGAAAAGAAAGGATTCCCAGCAGGTGGGAGAGCGCCTCAGGAGGGCTAGCCAGGCTCTTTGACCTCAGCTGCCCATAGGTGTAATCTTCTCAGAAGAGCCCCACCCCCACCCTTTCACCCCCTACCCCCCACATACATAACTTTTTCTCAGCCCTTGGGATTGGTCGTGCTCTGGCTTTTTTTTTTTTTGTTACCACTTGCCTTGGCATTTCTGGTTTTCTTTCCCGTAGGAACGCTCAGATCTTTCCATTGTGCACAAGGCCCTTGTGCAAAAGCCTGAATCACGCTGTCTCACACCAGGCAGCCTCTGTGC
Source organism: Mastomys coucha (assembly GCF_008632895.1). Taxonomy (NCBI): domain Eukaryota; kingdom Metazoa; phylum Chordata; class Mammalia; order Rodentia; family Muridae; genus Mastomys; species Mastomys coucha. The sequence goes on along the minus strand of NW_022196894.1, from coordinate 27,346,383 downwards.
TTCCCCCTCAATGAATGCAGGTCATCCAGCCGAAGCTTGGTGGCTCAGTGGAGGGAAAGGACGGCTTATCACCCTGGCCCTGGGCCCCCTGGAGAGCATGTGGAAAGACTTTTCACTGGAGAGTCTGTAAAAGGCCAGCAGGGCTTCTCGGGACAGTGACCTTTGGGGCCCTTTTTAATTCTGATGTTCAGAAGCTGACCCACTGGTGTGTGGCCCACAAACAAGGCCAGAAGAGGAGCAGATGGAATAAAGAATGATTCAGAGGGGGTGTGAGGGCTGCCCCAAAAAAATCTTTTAAAAAACATAAATGAGGAAGAAATCCTAGTCCTTGTATCTGGGGTCTCACAGTCAAGACACTAGCTGGCTGGCGTTCCATGAAGGGACAGGAATCCACTGTTAATATGCAAAGGGAATCGTGATGTAGCTGGCAGACCAGGGTGTAAAGCCTGGAGACCTGCTCTGGAATCTAGTCCTCTCAACATCTGTGTGACTCCAGGCCAGTGAACCTCTCTCTTCTTTTTAGGCAAAATAATGCTGAGATTCATTTTGTACCTTTAGGTACTACGGACAGAATCAGATGAGTTAAAGGAAAAGTGCTTGTGGCTTCTGAAGTTTCACAGACTAGGTTCTACAGTCCAACCCTCTAATTGGATAAAACAGATAACTAAGTATGGAAAAGCTAAGAAACAACACGAGACCACCCAGTAGTGCTTTTGGGCAATTGACGATGCTACTTCACATGTACCAGGGATGTTTAGGCTGAGCCTTAGGCGACACCAGGGTCAAAAGCTTCAGGGGTAAGCATTTGGTGACTTGGCTATAGCCCCAATTATCCATTGGCATATCACCTCACATTTAATTTTATTTTGTGATGATAAAAGCTATATACAGTCATCATGTGACACTTGGCAAATACAAAAGGCATGGCGGAAGAAAGCCGTTTTCATGGCTCTGCTGTATGTACAGATCTACTGTTGAGATCATGCTGTACAGTCTGTTGTCTAGCCTTCTGTGTGTGTGTGCATTTGAATATAATGGTAACAGTGATCCATTTCTCACTCAAGATTTCTGTACGTGCTAACACTGAAACTTGTGAAGTAGTATTCACACTTGCATAACTGCCCATCAAACAGTTATCAAGGCTCTGGTGAGGAACATTGCTATAGTTTTGATGTAGAATGCTCCCCCAAAGACCCCTGGGTTAAAGGCTCAGTCCGTGGCTTGTGTTGGTATTGAGGAGAGAAAACTTTAGGAGTTTGATCCTAGTGAAAAGGAGTTAGGCCATTGAAAGTATTCTCTTTTGTTGTTGTTTTAAGATTTTTGTAAAAATTGTGTGTTTGTGTGTGTGTTCTGTGAGTTTATGTGTGCCACACGAACACAGGTTCCCAAGGAGGCCCAAGGACATTGGAGTCCCTAGAACTGGAGTCACAGGTGGTTGTGAGTTGTCCCACATGGGTGTTGGGAATTGAACCTATCTCCTCTACAGGGGCTCCTTAAAAGCATGGCCTTAGAGCAGAGATGGGCACCCTGCCCCTGTCCTGTCTGTCTTTTGCTTTCTGGCTGCTATGAAACAAACAGGCCTTCTCTATTATGTGCTGCTTCTGTGGTGTGCTGCCTCAGCACAGACCCAATTAACCATTGTCTTAGTCAGGGTTTCTATTCTTGCACAAACATCATGACCAAGAAGCAAGTTGGGGAGGAAAGGGTTTATTGAGCTTACTTCCACATTTCTGTTCATCACCAGAGGAAGCCAGGACTGGAACTCAAGCAGATTAGGAAGCAGGAGCTGATGCAGAGGCTATGGAGAGATATTTCTTACTGGCCTGCTTCCCATGGCTTGCTCAGCCTGCTCTCTTATAGAACCCAAGACTTCCAGCCTAGGGATGGCACTACACACAAGGGGTCCTACCCCCTTGATCACTAATTGAGAAAATGCCCCACAGCTGGGTCTCATGGAGGCACTTCCCCAACAGAAGCTCCCTTCTCTGTGATAACTCCAGCCTGTGTCAAGTTGACACACAAAACCAGCCAATACAACCATCATGGAATGAAAGGTCTAAAATATGGCTGGGTGATAGTGGCACACATCTTTAATCCCAGCACTCTGGAGGCAGGGGCAGGTTGATCTCAGTGAGTTCAGGACCACACTGATCTATATGGTGAGTTCCAGGATAGCCAAAGCTAAATAGTGAGGTCCTGTCTCTAAATAAATAAATAAACAAACAGAAAATTCCAAACTATGAGCCAAAACAAACCCTTCCTCTTTATATGTTGATTATCATCTCAGTATTCTATGACTATGCAAAGCTGACTAATGTGAAAGTTGAGGTTCTTTCCGAATTGTTCACAATTATGAATGGCCGCATTGAATGCAACGTTCCATTCCTTGGCTTGTTCACTGTCAAGTCCCAGCAACTTTCATTGAGTTTAGGGAGTTGAACAGAGGCATGGCACCTGAACTGAACTTGTTCCAGAGTCTACCAAATGCCTGAAGAACTGCCCCTAGGCAATCAAGTGCTTCCTATAAGTTGTGTCATAGAATCCCTTGACTTTGTAAAGAATCATTAATGCTGACTTGCTCCCAAAGTTTTGAAGGCTTATCTTGATAAGGTACATGGTTGTGGGATGTTATATGGAGTGGAGGCTCAAAACCCTAGTGAAACAATTTAACATAAAGTATTTTATTTAAAGTCGTGTATTTTACATCAGATGTTTTTGTCCTGTATTTATTATTCCCAGAATTTTGTTGTGCATTTATTGTTTGTGTTGATTTGTTTGAGAAAGGGTCTTGTTACTTAGCCGGGGTCAGCCTTCTGCCTCGGCCTCCTAAGTCCTGGGGCATAGGTGTATGTTGGCTCCATTGTGTCTGTGGTTGTGGAAGCAAGAGCAGCTAGCAGAGGGCATTCATCTCATACTGGACAGAAAGCAAAGTAAAGGACTACAGAAATGGACTAAGGGAGGCTCCAGCCTTCAAGGACATACTTGCTGGGGGTTGGTTCTAATATTTTGAATTAATCAGAAATCTGTATGTCTAAGCACTGAAGGTCCCTGTCCCCAATTGGTTTTGGATCAATCAATAAAGAGCCAATTGTCATGACTCGGGGGAGAAGGACATGAAATAAGAGCAGGAGAGAAAGCCAAACAACCATGTAAGAATTTGAGTAACTGGCAACTGGCCATTTTCCCGATTAGGCCTGGGGTAGCAGGGGAAGGTTTGGGAGTCTCAGGAGTACTGGAGGGGAGCATTTGCCAACAGGGGAAGGTTCAGGGGTGCCTAGCCTTTGAGCTAGTCATAGCATCTCAAAAATTAACTGACGTGTGTGTGTGTGTGTGTGTGTGTGTGTGTGTGTCTTTCATTCTCGAAGCCAGTGTGACCTTCCGGGACCCAAAGCAAATTAGCCAAAACTACTGCTACATATACTTCCTCCAACTAATAAAGCCCTGCCTACTACTTTTCACCACTTTCTGTCAGATGCCATCATATTAAGACCCCATCAAGAGAATAACTACATGATTATGGTTAGAGCCCTCAGGATCTAGTCACCCATGGCAATACAGCACAGAGAATGTCTGCAGTGTGCTTTTCTAATCTTTTAGGTGTTTTCAAGCCCAGTCCAGTCTGATAAGAGATTAACTATAGCAATTTGTATCATGTCTCTGTAGAATCCCTTCCTCCTAATCCAACAGGCTCTATGACTTCCAGTTTGACCATTCAAGAGGGGCCGCAGTGATGCTGTGTGCTTCCCACAGTGATGCTGTGTTCTTCCGAGGAAGCCACAGAAAGCCTTGTAGCTATGCCCCAAGTCTCTCAGAAACCACTCATAGAAGGAAAGCCATTGCCATATAAGATGTTTGTCCTGCCTAGAGAACTCCACATGGAGAGATCTGCTTGCCGAACCACTTGTTCTTCTAACCATTACAGCATAGCATCAAACACGTTGGGTAGGAACCATTGTGAATGCTCCGTCCAATGGAATCTTCATCCTATCCTGACCTCCATCTAACTGTAACCAAGTTGGAACTGATGGTAGCTGAATCCAGCCAACGCCTATTCCAAGAGATGCCCACATAGTATTACATTATGCCTTTATTAATCCTATCACATTACAGGTTAATTTAGTCTAGTTAATTATAGGATCGTTTAGTCACATTACAGACTACTTACAATACATACTTATGTGCACCTTTTATGTAAAGATTATGCTCAGTTTGAAGAAGAAAGGACAGTCCATGATCTATTCCCTGTCAGAAAATCCAAGTCCAATTAAGGATGCACACGGAGCATTGGCTTTGTGGGGTGAGGTCCTCAGGAAGCAGCATCCTCACAGGGCACTGGTTGTTCTCCAAGGTGAGGTGATTCTGCCTACAGAACAGGGCACAGCTTGTTGAAATGTAGACCCATAGTGAGTGACATCTTAGAAGATGTCTGCCATTGTCCTGTGAGCAAGGGAAGGGAACCTTCCAACAGAGGGAGATCTTTGTACAAAGGGGCAGAAATCCCCAGACTCCTTTTCCACCCACAGAAGATGAGGCCCTCAGCTGAAATATGCTTTATGCTGCCTGCCCTTTCCTCTTTGCTTCCCCAGGGTCTGATAAGAGTTTCAAAGTATTATCAGCTTTTGATAAGAAGTTTCATTGCAAGGATGGGCACTGGGGCTGGTTTGACTATCTATTAAAGCATTTGGTTAGTTTTCTTATCTTATAAAGGCCTGAGAAATCATCCTGAAGGAGAAAATGTGTCTTGGCTCACAGATCAGAGCTGCAGTCATGGTTGGCTAGGTTCTTGGTGTTTAGCCTGTGGCAAGGCAGAAACATCATGACAGAAGAGCATGATTGAAGGAAGATCCTCATCTCATGTTAGGAATGAGGCTGAGTCAGGAGAAGGAAGGACCTGGCATGAGATAAGTCTTTCAAAGGCCCACCTCCAGCGATGTACTCCTCCAATCAGGCTGCAGATGCTCTCATTCACCTGTGAGCCCATTGGATTAATTGGTTGATGAGGTTAGCACCTCCATGATCCAGCCACTGCACAACAGGACTATAGACTGGAAATCACACCCTCAGCACATGAGCCCTTTGAGGATTGTTCTAGTCAGAGTTTCTGTTGTTGTAGGTAAAGACTGCAACCAAAAGCAATTTGGGGAGGGGGGAAAGGGGAGAATTTATTTCATCTTTGTTTGTAGTCCATTATCCAGGAAAGTCAGGGCAGGAACTGAAGGCAGGAACTAGAAACAGGAACTGATACAGAAGCCATAGAAGAGTGCTGCTTACTGGCTTGCTCAGCCTCATTTTTCATAGAACCCAGGACACCTGCCCATGGGTGGCATCGCTCACAGTGAGCTGGGCCATTTTATATCAATCACTAGTTAAGAAAATGCACTAGAGTCTTACTTACCTACAGGCATATCTTATGGAGGCATCTTCTCAATTGAGAGTCCCTCTTCCCAAATGACTCTAACTATGTCAAGCTGACATACAACTAGACAGGATATGGAGATACTACATATCTCAAACATGATCCCCGGTGAGCTTTGGGTATGATTTTTTTTAACCTTTGCCACTTTGTTCATTGGAATTATTTGAGGAGCGCCTATAAGATACAAGCAGAGGAGTAGTGGTCCATTAGAATTAGAAGTAGTCCATGCTTGACCTTATCAACTAATGATGAACACAAGCACATTCTAGCATTGTACTCACTCAACCTGAACACATGCATATATGTACCAACAGCCTTGTAAAGAATACTCAATAGTTATCTGTATTAAAATTGCAAGCAATTCACATGTTTGGCAACAGAACAGTTTTGTCCTGTGCATTTGTAGACAGTTAATCCATTCAAGTTGCTAGAACCAAGTATTTCCCTGAGGAATTTATGAACAGCAGAATGTTTTATTCCTGGTTCTTGAGGTGAGGAAATCTGAGATCAAGGATCCATCAGACCTGGTATGCAGTAACAGTTTGTTTCTCCCAGATGATGCCTTCTTCCTGTGTCCTCACCTGGCAGAAGGAGCAAGCAGGGTCCCTCCAGAATCTTCTAAATTTACTAATCCCATTGCTGACAACCAGACCCTCACACCCTAATCACTTCCCAGAAGCCCCCTCTCTTCATGGTGCCTTTAATCCCAGCACTCACTTGAGAGACAGCAGTAAAAGATCGCTGTAAATTCAAGGCCAGTCTGGTCTACATAGCCAAAGTTCTAGGACAGATATAGGTACAGAATAAGAATCTGTCTCCAGCCAGGTGTGGTGGCGCACGCCTTTAATCCCAGTACTTGGGAGGCAGAGGC
>NW_022196894.1:27329365-27340086 GCF_008632895.1 Mastomys coucha | reverse complement strand
AAGGAGTTAATTACATTTCACTTATTTATTATTTGGGGGCACGCTCCCTTGTGTGCACACATGCACATATACACACAGGTTTTGGGGCAAGGCAGGGACATCACTAATGGCCTTGCTTTTAGTATGGTCTGTCTTCAAGGTAGCCTAAATAAAGTGTCCAAATGTCTAAACAACTGCTCCGGATTTTGGTCCTTTGGACCAACACAAACCACAACCTTTTCTTTTCCAAATGCCCTCATCAGGCATCCAGGAAGCTGCTTAGTTTCCAGTGTGAATGCCAGCTGTACCACCAGCTAGGGGCCAGGCTTGGTCAGAGGCTGCTCCCTTTATAGGACTCCAGTGGAAGAAACTTGGAGGCTCCTGGGTGGGCCGTAACAGAAAGGAGGTCTGTGTCTCTCCACCAGGTAGACTAGACATATGTCCTTCTTCATTGTAGACTCTGCTGCAGAAGCAGCTGGAAAACAGAAGCTATGTCCCAGCTACTGCTGAGAATCCTGGCGTTTTCTCCATTTTCCCCACTGGGCAACAAGGAGGTAAGAGTTCAACCCACCTTCAGCACTGCTGGCTCTCCAGCATCCTTACCTCTCCAAGGCCACCCTTTCCCACCATCTCACAACAGCGGGATTAGCTTCAGGAGCAAACAGGTCTGCAGGTTCCAATGGAGGCGGCCCACGGCCAGGAACTTCCCCTGGAAGGGGCTGGCTGCTGTTAGCACCACATAGAAGCATTCTGACCTAGAGAGAAACCACAGTGAGAGGTTACAGGCTGGTGCTGGTGCCCACTTGAGCCCAGAACCTTGATTACAGGGCAGCTCTTTATAAAAGGAGCAGAGCCAGGCCTCAGCAGGATGTTCAAAAGTGTCCCTATGAGGAGAAAGCAAGAGACATTTTGAGCTGCTTTCAATGTGTTTTCTTCTTCTTCTAACTTCCAAAGCAAAATTAAGTTGTGACCTCTGAGAAAATGAGGTCGCCTCTTACAGACCCACCCATGGGAGATTTTTCTAAGTAATTTTGCTCAGCTCTCTGGTTAAAAGGGCCTCTGGACTTGAGAATATGGAACCTGAGGCCAAGAGAGAAGTGGCTCCCCGAGGCTGCAGAGCTAGTTAGAGGCTGAAAGACTAACTAAAAGAGTAAATATGGAGGCTTGAGTTAGGGCAACAGCCAATTCTAGAATTGTACGTAGAACTAGAGGTGTGTATGATACAGAAACAGTCTCTGAAGTCAGCCGAAGACAGGGCAGGCCAAGATATGCTCTCCAACCTTGACAAGTTCATTTGCACCTCATTTCCTAAGCTGTAAAATGGATCACACCACACAGCAAGGCTATCACCCACATTAAAGACAAACGCAGATGAAGTGCCCAACACACATTAGTGCTCACAGCCAGTGGGAAATGTCCACAGTGGAAATCTGTCCCTTTCAGTGGTAGACAGAGAGCCACAGCAAGGGGCTGGGCTGGGCACTGTGTCTGAGTTTCTGATGGGCAAACACTTAGGTCTTTGTAGCTGTGTTAATGGTTCAGGACGGCTCTCCTCCTTGTCCTTCATGAATTTTGTCCTAACTGGGCAGGGCCTTCCGGATACTTCAGAAAATGCAGCCAGTGAACATTGTGAAGTGTTCATCACCCCAGAAGACTGGAATTAGTGACCAGGCCACTAATTTGCATCCAGTCACCCGTGCATTTAATAGATGTTTAAGTACCTACCTCTTGCTTGGTACTAGGCTTAGTGCTAGGAATATAGCAGTAGAAAATAAAATGCTGGTCCTCACAAAGCTGATGTTCTAGAGAATTCTAATAATTTAAAGGAAACTGGGGTATGGCTGATGTCAAGCCCCAAAGTCCTGTGCTCAGAAGGCCCTTCCTTTGTAGCCCTCTCCCCTTCCCCTTCCCTCCAGCTCCTCACTACCACCCATCCTCCCCTCTCTCTAAAACATGCATCTTTAACTGGGGAAGCTAAAGAAAACTGGCATTTGTGTTTAGAGACAAGCAATCTCATTCAACAATGGAGAAATTATAGACCTCTTCTCTAAATTATGCCTCTACTCTGATTAAGCTGTGTGTGTGTGTGTGTTGCAGTGATGGATTTCTTTAAGCATAGCTGGCCTGTCGTGGAAAGGACTTCCGGTCTCCTCACCAGGGCACAGGCTTTAGGGAGTGTCTTTGTGTCTTTTTAGCAAACAGCACCTCAGCTCCACCTCTTTTATCAGTTGATTTCAGCTGTGAAAAGAAAGAAAAGAACCATAGGTTTGCTTAGTGCGAACCCTTTTCTAAAGCCAACAGGGAGAACAGGATTGGAAACTAGAGGCAGCTGAGCTGGGTTCAATGGTTAACCAGTGAGATTAATAAACGGCAGAAGGCGGAAACAGCCAGTGAGTACAGAGGCAAGAAGAAATGTCCCCTTGTGTGGTTCAAAAGTCAAGGAAAGTTTACCTCAATCTGGGTGACCTGTGGTTAAAAGGGCCTTGGGGGCCAGCTCTCCTCAGACTCCAGGCTCAACCCTTGCCTCTCAGGAGCATCACCTGGCTCCTCTCAGAAGCTCAGCAGCCTGACACTGAGCCACACATCACCCAGGCAGACTGTCCTTGCCACTGGAGCCCCAGGCTCTATCCAACCCCACAGGCTTCGCCCAGGAAACAGGCTCCTGGCCTTCCAGCTCTCTCTCCAGCAGAGCTTAGATCATCAAATAGTGAGCTCTAGGCCAGGTGAGAACTTTTGGCGGACATAAATCAGGAGGAGACGTTTCCACTTAGGGAGTTTTGGCACATAGTCTCTTCTCCCTGTGCCTCCATTTCTCTGGTGTTATGGTTACCCAACTCTTTTGCCTTTAAGGATCAGGTATTAAATATTTTTAGTTCTAGCGTCTGCCTCAACTACCCAACTCTGCCATTGGGTGTATAAGCAGCCAGAGGTGGTATGTAATGGATAGATGAAGGTATGTACCATTAAAACTTTATTTACAAAACAGGTAGAAGAAATGGTTGCCAGAACTCTCAAAAATCAAATGATCCTAGATTACCTTACAGAGAGAAAATAGGGGCAGGGGGGCACCGATATAGCATTCTGCAAGCCACCAGACTATGTTAACTGTGGGACTGAAACTGTAGTCTAAGTGGCCTGACTTTGGTTTATTACGGCTCCAAATTCTTCCAGAGATAGAACACAGCTGGTTTTATCTTGTGTTGATTGATCCTGGGAGTCACTCTCTCAATGTGACTTGGAGTGAGTGGGACAGAGTGCCCTCGGGCTTTTTCAGAGGGACTTTCTTCTGCATCAAGGACGCTAAGGAACACTACAAGAAAAGGGGGAGGTAGTAGAGAATGCCACATGCCTCCCTCTGAACGTGAGGAAATTGTATCTAAGAGGGGGTCCTTCCTACATAGTCCACATTTGGTGTTACACATCCATGCCCATACTTACCGACCTCCTTGTCACACAACCATGTCTGGGGGTGGAGGGAATGCTGTCAGGTCATTCTCTTCCGGTGTCAAATATTTCACCCACTGGGTTCTTCCCAGATAGACTCTCTGTCCTGTTCTTCCGTGACTGGAGTGGTATGGCTGATCCAACATGGTTATGTTGACTGTCATGTGTCTGTGATTATGTTTCCCTTCAAACTACCTTGTGTGAGCTTATATGGGACTTTCTGTTCCTCCGCTGAAGAGCCAGGGAGCTTTTATGATGTGAATCCATTCTCCTTTGTGCCTAGCGTCTGCCTTCCAGAAGGGAAAGGTTGAAGATACGGGACTCTGTAACACCTCTGTAATTGAGACTCTCAAGGGCCTTGAGGTCCAGTCAGTGTGACCCTCCTTTCCTACCCACCCCCCAACTCCCTGTGTGGCCCTCTCCTTGGCCACAGGATATGGAAGCAAAAGTACTTCTTGACCGCAGCTTTCCACGGTCACCTCTAAAATGAGACGTGGCACACAGACTGACTACATCCACTGTCCTGTTTGTGGTGGCAAGGGTTTGTAGCAAGAAGCTGTGTGAAAGCAAGCAAGCATGGGAATTGCTTTGCCACATCGAGACTGCCTTGCCAAGTAAGGAAGTGAGATGCTGGTGGCTTCAGCATGAGCGAGGACTGGAGAGTTAAACTGGTTCCCAGGAACGGTGTGAAGAGGCTCCAGCGAAAACAGAAGCAGTTAACGGTGAGCCCACACTTTCCAGCTGCAGGCTCAGGTCAACATAACCCAGGCCAGTACAGGGGCTGCTGAAAACAGGGCCATGCTGTCCCGCAGACAGATCTGTCACCAACCTTCACATACTCTGAAGTGACTTCAGCAGTCAGGGCCTGAGTCCTCAGTGATGGCTCCTATCTCCCTCACACAGCCCATCCCAAACCCTGCTGTCCTCATCAGTGATAGTTCTGCCTCCCCTGCCTTCTTTGTCAAAGCCCAGGCTTCCATTTCTTCTTCAGCTTCTGACCTCAAGGCTCTCCCCAGCCTCTTCCTTGGATTCTGTTACGTGTAGGCACTGGTACTGTCCAGGACAAGGATAAGGACCATCTCCCTAGCTGATAAACATGTGAACAGAGGAGTAGCATTGTAAGACAGGAAGTTGATGGGACAACTCTGTTCCCCAAGTATGGCCAAGTATCAACTCCCAGTACCAATAGATGTGACTTTTAAAACAAAATTTAAAAATCGGTCTTCTCAGATTTATCACATGCAGGACTTTTAGCTGAGATCAACCAGGAAAAGACAAAGCACAGGAGAAAACACAGAACCACATTCAAGGGAACGCAAGAGGGTGAGATGGCTCATTCACAAGCCCAGAAACGCTAAGACTGACTGCCAGAAGCCAGGAGAGGGCCGTGGGAAGAATTTCCCATCCTTCACAGCACACGAAAGACCAATACAAATGGGCTAGAAACTTGAACATAAACCCAAGATTACAAAACCGTGGAGGACAACATGGGAATGATTGTGGATCGGGCAGTGGTTTCTGAGATACACACCCAAAGGGTGACCAGCAGAAAAAAAAGCTGGGCAAGTTAGATTTCATCGATAATAAAGATATTTTGTGTTGCAAAGGACACCAGTGGAAAGGGACAACGACACGTGAAAGAACAGGAGATAGTTGCAAACATTATATGTGGTAAGAGATTTCTATCTAAAATACATAAAGGAGGAGCTAGAGAGATAGCCCAGCAGTTAAGAGCAGTTAAGGTACCAGAGGACCTGGGTTCAACTTCTAGTACCTACTGGGTAGTTCACAACCATCTCTAACTCTAATTCAGAAGGAACTGGCCCCCTCTTCTGTCTTCCAAGAGAAATGCATGCTGCCTCTGTGTGTGTGTGTGTGTGTGTGTGTGTGTGTGTGTGTGTGTGTGTGTTTGTGTGTGTTTATCACCTAAAACTCAATAACAGTCTGAGATAATGGAGCACATCCTTTTTTTTCTTTTTCTTTTTTCTGAGACAGTGTTTCTCTGTGTAGCCCTGGCTGTCCTGGAACTCACTCTGTAGACTAGGCTGGTCTCGAACTCAGAAATCTGTCTGCCTCTGCCTCCCAAGTGATAGGATTAAAGGCATGTGCCACCACTGCCCGCCTGGAGCATATCTTTAATCCCAGCACTCAGTGGGAAGAGGATCTGAGGTATGAGACGTCAGTGGTGCTTTCAACCGACCTGTGTCCTGCTGACACTCATCAGCTGAAGCCCCAGAACACGATGTAGCTATATTTAGTGCCCTCACAGGAAGAAGAGACTGAAAGCTCCCTTTCCTCCAAATGGAAACACAGCCCCAAAGGCTTCCATTTGCAAGCCAGAAACAGACCCCTCACCAGTTACTGAGGAAACCAATGTCCAAATCTTAGACTTCTGGCTTTCAGAATCATGAGAGGCATTTTATGTTACTTTTTTAAAAATCGTTCACTCCGTTGTTTTCTATCAAGCCAGACTGAGTTGAGAGAGATGAAGTGGTAGGGATATATTTCCAATCACCCACAAAACTTGTAGTAGCCCCTTGAGAGCCACAAAAGCAGAATGGGGTTCATATCCACATCTGGGTTCAGTGGTATGAACTCTGTAACCCCAGTGCTGGGGCTTGGGGGCAGAAGCAGGTGGATCCAAGGGTCTCTCTGGTCAGCCAGTCTAGACAGGTTCAGTGAGAGACCCTGTCTTAAACAAATAAGCAAACAAACAAATACATAAGATGGAGAATGAGCAAAGATGGCACTTGGCATTGACATCTGGTTTCCTCAGTCATATACGAAGCAGAACACACTCACTGTACATACATATATTAAAGGTTTTAAAAAAATTTCAATTCTAAGTTCTGCCTTCTGGGGGTAGAATCTGGTGAGCCTGGGAAGGGGATCTACTAATCTGGATTTTGAACAATTCTCCCAGGAGATGGGGACTTACTTATGACAACCTCCTCAAATTGCATATGAGGAAACCATCCAACAGGGAAGGCACAGATCCAAGGTCTCCTGTGCATTTGCAAACTCAGCCTGGACCAGGATTCCACTCTCTCTGAGGCTGTCACCTCTCTGTCGTGTTGGCAAACCTACTGTAATGGAAAGAGGATATCCCACAGACAAGGAACAGAGCCCTGCAGTGAAGGGGAACATGAGGTGACAGATGTAAACTTAGTCCTGGTGACTCTTAATTTGGAAGTGGGCCTGTGTGAAGTGTAAGTAGGAATCCTTAGGATAAACAGAAATTCCATACTGCAAACAGGGAGACAAGAATCCCAGGTGGAGGGAACATGTTGAGAAAGGCCTGGCAGGTGGCAAGAATTTGCAAGCACAGAGGGGAAATGTCAGCCCTTTGTGGCTGCTGCTGGCCCCGCCCAAGGCACTGTAAATGCATCCTGCAGAGAAGGCTGCACTTGTGACCAAGGTACCAGTATTGTTCCTGGGCACATAAATAAGGGAGGCGTCAATAAAGGTCCATAAATTCATTTAAGAACTTGCCCCAAATCCAGAAGCAAAGGAGGAATTGAAGTCTTTATAATGCAGCAGGAGACATGGCCACGTATGACTCATGTTGCTAAGTTCAGATCAAGGAGAGTCATTTAATAGGGGAAATGTGCATACCCTCAAGCTCATAGTTAAAAAAAAAATCTTTTCCTAGGACCCCCATTTAATTCTCCCAGCTCCTGTGTTGCTGTCCTTTTTGGTGCTCAGTACTTTTAATGAACATGAAAGAGAAATTTAAAAATTAAAAAAACAAAAAACTGCATGGAAGGAAGTGGTGCCTTTCTGGGTGACTCCGTGCAATGGCCTTAGGCACCTCTGCTGAGAGTCAGGTGAGCAAAGCGGGCCTCACCCTATCTTATCAGGGCCCAGCCATCATGTCCCAGGCTCTTCTGGAGGGCAGAGGTGGCTGCCAGCAGAATCAGATAAGAGCAGCTCCATATAGTGCCAGAGGCTGTCCCTGCCCAGGACCTTTCTTTTCCACCTGGCCCAGATCCCAGGCCCCAGCTCATTCTTCCTCCTGTATAGCCTTCAGCTCTCAGGGAGGGGTTGACCCTCGTTATAAAGATTCTATCTCAGACACACCTGCAGTGAGCTTCAGACAAGATGGAAGCATCTCTGCATTCTCTGACCTCCTATGCCCTGGGGCCCCTTGACCAGAAGTACAGCTGGGAGCAGCTTTGGGAGCTGGAACAATACTTCAAAATGGACCCACACCGGGACCTCGAGGCTCATGACCATGGCCACCAGACTCAAACTAAAGGAGGCTCAAGGCTTGATTCATCCAGCGATCCTCGGAGCAGGAGATGCGCCCTCTCTTGGCCAGGCTGCAGTAGTCTGTCAGGGATGGTGCCTCTTCTGCTACCCACAAAGCCCTCTGCTGCCAGGCACCAAGCTGGGAAGTCCAGGCTCATTCCCATCAATCCCCCTAGGTCCTCAACCAGCTGTAAGCACAGTTGCTGATCCTCCTTCCCCATGGGGCCACTCCTACATGTAGCACAAAAACTGCTTCCCCCCAATGCCCTCTCCCTTTCAGACTCCTGGCTGCACCAAACTCACCAAATGGTAGATAGATGCATTCTAGAGATCTCAGGATCAATGTTTAAATACTGGGTGTCAGGATAGATGACATTGGACAGAAATGGTATGACAGATGCTGAGTCTCCAACTAGGGCCTCCAATAGAACCTGAAGGGCCATATTCCACCGGCAAAGTCCATCTCAAGCTGAAGCCTGTCGTTCCAATTGTTTTAACACCCACCCTTCAAATATCAAAGGTAGCTTATACTTCAGTCTAGCCATCTACTCACTAGGAGTAGCACACCATGACAATGACTTCTTGCCTCCTTTTCCCAAGGCATGATTACAGATGCATATATACTGCCACAACAACCATTTTCCGTGAGATTAACTAACTGGTTAACACTGCTAGCTTTTGTTTTCTCTGTGATCTTGATCATTCATTTTGTGCCAGTGAGTATTTTATTGGTGTGTGTGTGTGTGTGTGTGTGTGTGTGTGGTCTATTGGGACTTCCGAGGCACCTGCTTGGGGATTTAGATCTGGGAGTAGCATATTGATAAAATGAAATTGTGAAATTGTTGATAAATAATTAAAAAAAAAAAAAGATTCTACCTCAGGCAGCACAAACTTCTATGCCGTCCCATAGGGTGATGTTATGGGTCTTAAATGTCAGGAAGATGCTCAGAGGGCCTTAAGCACCATGTGCTATGAACGGCATATGGACCTATGGGTAGACAGTGTGTATGAGATGGGGTGTGTGAAAGGTAAGAGAGAGGTAAGGGACAGGACAGCTTTCAGGTCCGTGCAGAAGGCACTGCTTTCCACTTGAGGATGGGAATGTGGCTGTAATGACTGAGTGGAACCATGGGCAGATGGAGTAGCCTGGGTGAAGGCAGCCGAGAAAGGGCAAACCAAACCAGATCTAATCAGCACTCTCTGGCTCAGACCCTTCCTGTTCCCTTTCGGAGATGTAGCAGACTCTCTGGGTACCTTGGATGCTTCAATCACAGACCCTGGTTCTCTGCTGTTTATAGGATGAACAGTAGCTAAACCATGCCTTGTAGGATCTCACACAAACTCCAATACGGAGTAGACCGTGAGCTCCAGGCCAGCCTACACAGTGAATGAAAACCCATCTCAACCCACCTCCCCTTCAAAAAAATAAAATAAAATAAACGGGCAAGGAGAAAGCTCTGAAGAACTCTGTCTCACCCTCAAGTCTGTCTTCTGGCATCTCACTCATCCTTTACATGAAGCTGTGTTTTCTGGGCTACCAGTACCTCTCTGCTCTCGCTTTACTGTCTGCATTAAGTATCCTTCCTCCCCAGTGTGTATGTCCAGCCCTGCCTCATCCAAAGATGGAAGGGATGTTTCCTTCCCCAGGCTCCCACTACCCAGTGGATCTTCCTCTTTGGACAAGAGCTATCAGCCTCCATGTTGTTCTCTGCCTGGCACTGAGCTGTGAGCGCCTGCCAGGAGCATCCGGGACTTAATGGGCACCTCTGTAAGTAACTGTTGGATGCTGAGGTCTTCTGATGACCAAAGTTACTCAGCAAGGGTTAGAAGTATTTCGTGAGGCTAATTGGAAAGAAAGTTTAGAGATTTGTGGAAGGTATGGATGGTTCACCTGAGCATGGGAAGGGATGAGGGATGGTCACTTGGAGTGAAAGTGAATACGCGCTCAGTCTGGGGCCTCTGAGAGACACAGTCCTCACTCCACCCAAGAAGTCCCCATCTTTTTTTAAAAACATTTATTTTTATTTATTTTATGTGTATGAGTACACTGTAGCTGTACAGATGGCCGTGAGCTATCATGTGTATGGCTGCTGTTGATCTCAGGACCTCTGCCGGCCCGGCTCCCTCCAGCCCCACTCGCTCAGGCTCTCTCGCTCTGGCCCGCTTGCTCCGGCCGCTGCTCGCTCCGGCCCGCGGCTTCCGGCCCTGCTCTTCTGGTGCGTAATTTACTGCAGCTGTCTTCAGATGCACCAGAAGAGGGCGTCCGATCTCTTTATGGGTGGTTGTGAGCCACCATGTGGTTGCTGGGATCCGAACTCAGGACCTTCGGAAGAGCAGTCAGTGCTCTTACCTGCTAAGCCATCTCACCAGCCCCCAGAAGTCCCCATCTTATTCTCAAGGTCAGACTCATGCCCCAGGGATGCTGGGTGGAAGCCTTGGATGTGGGGGATGCAGTGAGCTGCAAACTGAGTCACAGAGCTTGGGAGTGTGTGTCAGGTGCTGTCTTTTCCAGAGTTTTAGCAGGGTGGATGGTACATTTAGAACAGAGAGCCTAGGTCTCATTCAGAGATTTTAGCACAAAATCTTTCAGCAGAGGTAGATGTGGTGGCATACATGCAAATCTCAGCACTCAGCAGGTATAGGCAGGAGGGTCACTACCAATTTAAGGTTCATCCTGGTCTATATAACATGTTCCAGGCCAGCCAGGGTGATTATATCCAGACAGTCTCAAAATACACCATCAACAAGCAGAACTCTTCCCATCGTTCTTCATTTCCCTTAGCATACGGGAAGTCCTCCCTCATGTGGTTCCCAAAGCCTAGCATGTCTGTCTGGTTCTGCTCTGATGAGCAGCTCAGCCTGACCATTAGCAGCCTCTGCATCCTCCCTTGATTCTGCCATTACTGCTCCCTCCTGTAACAGGACATCTGCACAAGCTATGGTCTCCAACTGACCCTTTCTAAATGTGTAAGGAAAGCAGAATGGGAGAAATAATGTCCGTCACAGGTGCCTGGGGAGGAAGGGAGGGAGGCAGGGAGGGAAGCAGG
>NW_022196894.1:27328684-27329250 GCF_008632895.1 Mastomys coucha | reverse complement strand
GAGGGAGGGAGGGAGGCAGGGAGGGAGGGAGGGAGGCAGGGAGGGCCGGCAGGAAAACATTAAAACTAAGAAATTAGATTGGGGCCTGGTGGCACCTGCTTTTAGTCCCAGCATTATGGGGGTAGAGGCAGGTGGATCTCTGTCAGTCTGAGGCCAGCCTGTTCTATATAGAGAGTTCCAGGAGAGTCAGAGCTACATAGAAAAATCCTATCTCAAAACAAACAAATAAGTAGACACAACAATAATAAATGGGTGAGCTCTGGCGAGCTGAGTAGTTAAGAGCATAGCTGTTCTTCCAGAGGACCTGGGTTTGGTTCCCAGAACCTACAGGGCAGCTCACAACTGACTGTAACTCCAGTTCCAGGAAATCCAAAGCTCTCTTCTGGCCTCCACAGACACTGGGCATGCCTGTGGTACACACAATTACATGCAGACAAGACCGTTATATCCATAAAAGTGAATGACATTTTTTTTTAAAAAAAGAATAAATAGGGCTGAAGAGATGGCTCAGCAGTTAAGAGCACTGACTGCTCTTCCAGAGGTCATGAGTTCAAATCCCAGCAACC
>NW_022196894.1:27307280-27328638 GCF_008632895.1 Mastomys coucha | reverse complement strand
CAACCATCTGTAATGAGATCTGATGCCCTCTTCTGGTGTGTCTGAAGGTAGCTACAGTGTACTTACATATAATAAATAAATAAATCTTTAAAAAAGAATAAGTAGATGTTCCTTTTTTAAAAACAGTGTTTTTCTTAAAAAAGGGTGTATATATATTTTATATATATGAGTACACCTGTGTGCCAGAAGACAACATCAGACCCCATTACATATGGTTGTGAGCTACGATGTGGTTACTGGAAATTAAACTCAGTAGCCAGCCAGTGCTCTTAACCACTGAACCATCTCTCCAACCCATGTACTTTTTTTTTTTCATACTGACTCAAGAGTGTGCAAAGCTGAAAGAGGGAAGAGAAGGAGACAGCTGACATGTATAAGGTTCCTCTTGGGGAACAAACACAAGTGTTCAGACCAGACAGCTTCTATAAATGGCTGCGTTAGTGCTCACTTAGCAGTGTGACCTTGGGAAGATGTAAAGCCAACGTCAGCCTTGGGACATATTCAGAGGTTCTCTGGTAGATGAGACGGAGGCACCTGGAACAGAATGGAGCCCCCACTCGTAGGAAGTAGACAATGCATGTTAGCCATGCCATTCTGCCCTGCACATCCTATTGGCTTTTGTATTCCATAGTCACTCTATCACCAACAGAAAATATATAAGTAAAAAAAATTGTGAGTGTCAGAGGCCTGGGGAGATGTCTCAGTCAATCAAGTGCTTACCACACAAGGATGGTAAGCTTGAATCTCTAGAACCCATGTTAAAACCTGGGCATGTGCCTGCAATTCCAGAGCTGGAGAAATAGAGACAGGAGGATCCCTGGGTTTGATTGGCAGCTAGTCAAGCTAAATCAGTGAGCTCTAGGTTCAGCGAGAGACCACATCTCAAAAAATAAGATGAAGACCAAATTGAAGAAGACACCTGATGTTGGTCTCTGGTCTCTCTGTTACACACACACACACACACACACACACACACACACACACACACACACACAATGTCTGAACCAGGTCATGGCGGTACATGCCTATAATATAAGCACTTGGAAGGCAGAGGCACGAAGAGCAGGAGTTCAAGGCTAGCTTGTGCTATATAGTAAGACATTGTTTTAAACCAATGGTTCTCAATCTTCCTATCCCTGAGACCCTTTAATACACTCCCTCATGTTGTGGTGACCCCCCCTCCAACCATAAAATCATTTTCATTGCAACTTCATAACTACAATGTTGCTACTGTTATAAATTGGAATGTAAATATCCATGTTTCATGACGGTCTTAGGGAACTCCCATGAAAGGGCCCTTTGACCCTGAAAGGGCTCATGCTCACAGGCTTGAGAACCACTGATTTAATTAATACTAACATATGTGTCTGTAGTGAACATGTGCAGATGTTTTTGTTTTCCCATCATTATTCCATAAGCAATCAGGTGTAGCAGCTGTCAGCAGCACAGACACTGCATTAGGCACTGTGTGTAAGTAGAAAAGGACATAAAACGTAAGACAGTTATGTAGGTGTACACAGACACTGCCACTTTACACTGGGAACTTGACCATCTGAGGATTTTGACATCCTCGGGGAATCCTGGGAGTGATCTTCCAGGGGACAGCAGGGAACCACTGTACCGGTATTACTATTACTACCCATGCTAGCAGACCCGTGTTTGTTTGTTTGTTTGTTTTTTGGTTTTTCGAGACAGGGTTTCTCTGTGTAGCCCTGGCTGTCCTGGAACTCACTCTGTAGACCAGGCTGGCCTCGAACTCAGAAATCTGCCTGCCTCTGCCTCCCAAGTGCTGGGATTAAAGGTGTGTGCCACCACTGCCGGCAACCTTTTTTTTTTTAAGTTGGTTTATTGTATGTGGGTAAAATCATAACATCAGATGATCATTTCTATATTAGAATAATGATATAAACTGGATCAATAAAAGCAAAAGCAAAAACAAATAAAAGGTATCCATTAAGGAATGGAAAGAAAGTGAACAGAGATTTAATTAGGAGACTTTCTCTTTTTTGTTGTTTTTGTTTTTGTTTTTGTTTTTTTCGAGGCAGGGTGTCTCTGTATAGCTCTGAGCTCTGGCTGTCCTGGAACTCACTCTGTAGAGCAGGCTGGCCTCGAACTCAGAAATCCACCTGCCTCTGCCTCCCAAGTGCTGGGATTAAAGGCATGCGCCACCACTGCCCAAACAGAGATTTAAGAATACATGTTTGTGTTGCATCCAGCTGCAGAAGCAGGGCTGACCTTCACTCCACTCCAGCTGTCTCTCGCTGCAGAGATGGAATACAGAGGACTCCAAAGAGAGAATGGATTTGTACTCATACATTGCAAATATGCAGAGATCATCCAGGTGCAGAGGTCTCATGCAGCTAAGAACACAGGACTCAAGACTGAGGAGAACCCAACCCAGCTCCTTGGTATTGGTGGCACCTTGTGGTGATGTCTAGCACCTTTTGCTCTAGCAGACCGTCAGTGACATCTGTGCCCTTCTCTGGTGGCTGGACAAAGTGCTTCAGTTGCTAAGCATCCCAGCCTGGCAGTTTAGAAATGGGCCATGTCAGTTGGCTTCCTTCCCATATCCTTTGACTAACTGCACAAAGGTGTTGGGCAGGGCCTAAGGGTGCAGGGAAGACGAAATTAATAACAGTCTTGGTGACCCTGCCCTGCCAGGTGTCAATGCCTGTGGTGGCTTCTTAGCACTCTCTAAAGTCCAGAGCAAAGAACTGATGCCTTACAGGGGCTCAGGAGGGAGCATGTTGCCCTATCGTGAGGCCCCTCAAAATGAAATCAGATGTGACTGGCTACTTACACGTCTCGGTGCAGTCAGTGATTTCATTGAAACTTGAAAGCAGGTGACAGTAGGAGCAGGTGACCAACGAGAGAGAGAAAAAAAAAAGTGTAAATAATCCTAGGTGAGTACAGTCTTGTTGACCTGGCGGATTTATATCCTGTCTCCATAATGGATCCTTTCATCAGGACGGCTGGATTCCAGGACTCCAGTCTAGACAGGAATCGATGCTGCCACCTCTCCACTTACCCTGCTCACTGCTTCTCCACATTCAGGACTCCTGCATGGCAATACAAGTGGCCTGTGCTTCCAGGGTACTTTGGTGGGGACTCAGAGGCCAGTTGCATCTTCCAGGCAAGAAGGCTGTGTGGAGGAAGTAGGGGAGACGACCCAGTGCTCCCTCTGGGGATGACGCTGTCTTTGTCTCCGTCTCCCCAAGAGCAAGGCAAGTCTGGTCATGCCTGCCACCTAGCAATCAGACTCATGCCTCCTCTTGGTTCCTTTTATGGGAGCTCTGAGCTGGTTTCGGTGGCTTTCATCAGACCTGAAACTCTCCCCTCCCCAGTACCTCCCAAAGCTGTGGGCAGGCCTGAGCTGACAGGCCAGGCTGGGAGTCTGGGGAATGGTAAATAAGGCAGTGGGGGGACTATGGGAGCCCATTGCTCTGCCCAGGCAGGCCCTCCCTCTGGGTGGCCAGAGCCAGAACTCAGTATCGGCCTCACTGGGAGCCCTTGAGAGCTTTGCTCCTGTGGAGGCCTTTCTTCTACTCTTATCGTTTTAGGCCCAGCAAACAGCCTGAGAGTTGGGGTGGCTGGCCCGGAGGAGGGCAGGAGGAGTGGTCCAGGAGCTAAGAGCTTTTGTTGAGTAGCCGGTGAAATGAAGAAGACAGATGGAGTCATGGGTCTGAGAATTTGAAAATAGATTATTTAGAAAACAAACAAACAGTACAGACTTCAGACAGAAGAGACACAGAGAATGCGCTTTGGAGCCAACATCTCTCTAAGGCATTTTTCTAGCAGAACAATCCTGATAAACAGACCCTGAACCTTCGGGGCTATTTGGGAATGTCCTCTTTTTTTTTTTCTTTTTAATAATTTATTTAATATACATTGCTGTTTTGTCTGCATGTATATCTGTGTGAGGGTGTCAGATCCCCTGAAACTAGAGTTACAGATAGTTGTGAACTGCTATGTTAGTGCTGGGAGTTGAACCCAGGTCCTCTAGAAGAGCAGCCAGTGCTCTTAGCTGCAGAGCCATCTCTCTCCAGTCCCCAGGGTCTTAAAAGCTATCAGTGAGCTGTCTTGAGGAGAAAGGGATGAATTATTCCACTAAGGAAATGCCTTTCTCTGGGAGCACTCAGCCAATTGCCAAATCACACCCCCCCAGCCCCCACCATCCTGCTGAACAGATTCCTGTGAAAGTTTCAGTCACAGAAAAGACCAGCTGCTGTCTTCAAAACTTCTCTTGCCCTAAGGCACGCCTGGGATTCTTCCTTATCTTACCGGAGTCCTACCCAGATCCTGTAAGGTGCAGGCATGCAGCTTTGATTGCAAGGTCCCGCCCCAAAGCCTCACAGGCTTCTGTGAGGCAGGGGGCTGGCAGGTACCTGGTCCTTATCTTCCTGGAGAGACAGGCAGAGCCCAGAGGCTTTCAGTTTCCCTTTTCTGCTTCAGGCATCCTGCAGTTGTTAATGGGACCTCGCTGGTGCCCTTTCACCTGGGCCACAGAGCCTTTTAAAGATAGTGCTTGTGAAAAGTGGGTTTGCCGCCCTGCTGGGATTGCTAGTGCTTGCAAGCATCTCTACTAAATAAGAGTTAATGAAGTTTTACTCTTTACCCTCCAAGGAGCAGGGACCTACTTTGAAGAGGGAATTGGAACCTGAACAGTCATGTTTTGTAGACTTTATTGTTTATTTCCTTGAGGTCCTTCGCTTCCTCTGGAAAAATCCAACCAACACATCCGTTTCGAGGCTCAACGAACTCCCTGGTGTTGACCCTCTCTCTGTCTGATTCCTGTGTGGTCAGAAGACTGATGCTTTTCAGTGCCCACACTTATTTCCATGGTAAAATAATTCCACGCTCGGCTAAATCCCACTTACACACAAGTGTGCACCTGTTAAAATAGGTCATTTTTCACAGCTAATCTCCGGGATTCCATGGGTATGTGTGGGAACCACACGCAAATGCAACCTGAATGTCACAAAAGGCATTCTTCTCTGAAGAATGACCCTGGTGGGCCCAGGCTTCTCCATCGCTTGATCTGAGAAAGGAGGAAACTCACTTTCTGTGGGAGACTAGGACTGTGGTCCCACCCTAGCATCAGAGGCTGCGTGAGCTAATGGGGCTCTTTGTCCCATGTTTGAAATAGGCTCCTGAGACCTTTTTTTTTTTTTTTTTTTGAGCTCAGGCAACTTTCCTCAGGGTCCCCAGGGACTTCAATTTAAGGAAGGAAGAGGAGGAGGGACGGATGGACTGAAGATGGGAGGGAGGGAGGAAGAAAAGACATTTCCAGAGCCAATGGCTCTAGCATGTGGCATTTTGTTCTGCAGGTTGTCGTGAATCGTCACTTCTACAAAGGTTAAGACCGATAAGCAAATGCACAAAAGAGTACTTTTGATTCTGTAACCTTGGCAATGAGTTTCCACTATGCTTCTGGGAACCCAAAGGTCCACGTCAAATTTCTGGAGACTGCTTCAAAAAGCATCAGGGTTAACTGTCAACCTGGAACCAGGGTTCCAGACAGACAGACAGGCCAAAGGTCACCAAGGTAAGTGACAGTCTTGGTTTATATTTTTTGTCAACTTGACACAAGCTAGAGTTTATCTGGAAGAAGGTATTGGGAAGATGCCTCCATGAGACTGGCCTGTGGGAGAGTTTGTAGTGCATTTTCTCAATTAGTGGTGGATGTGGGAAGGCCTAACCTACCATGGGTGGCCCGCCGTATCAGAGCTGGTAGCCCTAGGTTTTATAAGAGAGCAGGCTAAGCAAGCTATGGAGAGCAAGCCAGTAAGCAGCACCCTCCGTGGCCTCTACATCAGTTCCTGCCTCCACGTTCCCACCTTGAGTTTCTGGCCTGAATTCCTTCTTGATGGACTAAAGCCAAAAGCTGAAATAAATTCTCCCCTGCCCCCACAAGTTGCTTTTGGTCAAGGTGTTTTATCACTGTGGAAGAAAAACAAACTAGGACAGATGGCAGTCTGGGAAGCTTGGCTTGTGGACAGGGACAGCCTGTCACATACCCCTGTCCCCAAGGTTTGTGAGGCCTGCTTCAATTGCTTGTCCTCTGAGCAGGTCATCTTAAAGAGGGGAGTCCAGAGCAGAGCCATGGGCAGCTGCATCATGGGAGTCACAAATCTCCAGGGAAAAGAATCCACACTCAGGAAGGCAGTTGCCAAGTTTTTTGGCTTGAACACGGTCCCTAATACACACAGGAATCCTAAATCTAAGCATGAGGTCTCCAAACTTTTTAAACACTTTATCTGAGCCGGGTGTGAAGAAGGAGAATGAGGTCAGGCTGTGACTCCTGTGTCGGACTCGATGGGGGAAAGTGGAAACTGTTTCGTTAGGGCAGCAGAGGGCCCATTGCAGATGCTGCAAGACGCCTTAGCTGGTGGGTTTCTCTCACTGAACTCCTGCTACTGGTAGCTTGGTGCTGGGGGCAGTGATAGCTGGGGCCTTTAAAGATCCTCTCAGAGGGCATCACCTGCCTTCTTCATTCTGCTGCTTGTCACAGACATGGCCTCAGCATCCGCCATTCCCAAGGAGTGTGCTTGGAAAAAACTGGTCCTTTCTGCTGAAACTGCAGCTGAGTAAGCTGGTAGCCAGGGTCTATTTGTCAAGACAAAACCCTAACAAGTAGATTCACTGTGAGTCCTATCCTCTGGAGGGTGATGCAAATCTCCCAACGTCCAAATCCCGGGGTTGGGAACAGTTTGCAGAGGACAGACATGGCAACCACGGGGCGGTTGCTGAGGGAACCAGCAACCATGGCTCGGGGAAGAAGAGCAGGAGCTGAGAACCTTTGACCTTGGGAAGAAAGGGCTTGGGGGGCAGGAAGCTGATGTTACATACCTGAGGGACTGTCATGGCGAGGACCTGTGTTTGCTCCCTGTGGCTCAGAGTCTAGAATGTGGACTGTGTGGTGTGGGGAGAAGTCCAGAGGCCGGTGGCCTTTCAAAGTTCACACTTCTATTATTTTGTACAGTTAGTAGACACTAATAAAAATGTTTTAATAAATAGAAATAAAATCTGAATTTTAAATACATGTTGAGTGTTTCCTCTTGTCAGAGACGTCCAAAGGTAGGTCAAGAGGAGCTCGAGGTGATGAGTTCCTGTCACTGGAAGAAGTTAAGATGGAGACAGGAAGCCCCCAGACAAATTGGCTGTGGAGAGGAGCCAGCATGGGAGCTGGGGCCCAGCCTCCAGGCTGCATTCTGCCCAGAGTCCAGGATTCTCTCCTCCTGCTGTTGTAATTTAATGAGCTGCTAACACCCACACCTGGCTTCCTATTCAAACAGGCCTAGCTGTGAATGGGGAGGGCCTGCACCACAGGTGGGCAGAGTAATAGATTCTCCCGGGGGTCTCTGGAAGGAGTGGAAAGTTGTGGAAACAGAGCCTTCTGCAGGCCTGAAAGTTGATTGAGGTGGAAGGTGCCTCCTCTGACCTCAGGGGCCACCAACCCCTCCTGAGCAGGAAGGGGAGTGTTTTATTATCTTCCCTGTGTCTGAGTTCCAGAACTGGGCAGAGTTGGGGCAGAGCCCTCACTCCCTTCGTCCCTATGCATCCTCTCAGGGAATACTGGGACTTTGTCAGTGTAGTGAGGATGGCAAGCACAGCTCTGTAGGGTTGCCCCCAGGGAACTGGTTGATTCCAGCAGAGTGCTTATTCATCTCATCTCTTCTTACTTGCCTTCTCTCTACTACACGTGTTGGCATTCCTTCTAGGCTCTGCCCCTCAGTTACCTGGCAACAACCTGGTGTGCCTGACTCACTATAAAAGGGGCTGCTCACCCCTCCTTACTTCACTCTCTTCTCTTGTTCTTTTCCCCTCTTCCCCCCTCCCCCTTCCCATTCCTACCCCTTCTCTCCACTTTCTCATGGCTGGCCTCTACTCCTCTACTTTCTCTCTCTCTGCCTTTCTCTGTCTCTACTCTCCCCTCAACTCCCCTCCCCGATGCCCTAAATAAACTCTAAACTATTCTATTCTATTCTATTCTATTCTATTCTATATGATACTATACTATGCTATATGGCTGGTACCTCAGGGAGGAAGGGATGCTTCATCATGGGCCCGCAGAGGCACCCCCTTCCCCATGCCACACTTCATCTCCACCAAACATATCCCTGGCTCCTTTTTCTTTTTTATAAAACACAACAACACGCTCCTTTGGGAAATAGCAGGTTCAGAAGGAAGTGGCTCGTTAGTGGGCAGGCTCTTGCCCAGCTACTCCAGCCACAGGTAGGAATTTCAATTCTGAGAATAAGAACTTTGCAGTGGGGAACTGAGAGGGAGAGAGCAGCTGGAGATGTCCATAAGAACATGCATGTGGGTTCATGGATGCCCCAGTGTTGTGAGACTCCAGGAGGTGGGACAGGCTTAGAGAAGAATCCCTGAAAATCCCATCGAAGAATACTATTGGATCCCACTTTGGTTTGTTGTTCGTTTTGTTTTAAACCGGGTCTTGACTAAGGCTGAGGTTGTCCTTGAACTTGCAACCCTTTTGTTTTAGCCTTCTCAATGCAGTGATTGCAAGTGGGCATGGCTGCAAGACAGGCCAGAGAGAGAACAGGGCTGGCACTGCAGGTGGAGGGAGAGCTCAGTCAAGAACTGGCGGTGAGAAGGTCTGCTAGGGCTCAGCACTGAGTCTGCAGATACCTTCAGTGGAGAGAAAGGAGCATCAGTCCAGAGTCCAGTGCCTGCTGTTCCCTGGGATGCCAGATGGATCCCTCTGAATTGAGTTGGGGAACTCAAGAGTGACATGAGTTGGCTTGTGGAGACCTTTCTGCCTGTCTCAAAAGACACAATATACACGGGGCTAGCTAGTGTTAAGGAAGGTAGTTTGAATTCTCCCTGCATAGCTCTGCTGAGCGATGGGAGGCACCTGAGTTAGCGTAGGTGTAGTAAGATGTAAATCAGTGGACTGGAGGGGGGCAAATTCTTCAGATTTTAGAATGGACTAGACTGTCTGATAAATGAAGCAGGAGAACATGAGCCAAAAAATTGGATAGACACTTTATAGCTGGACACAGCAGGAAACAAAACAACAGAGTTTATTATCAGGGAAATATCAAGTAAAATTGCAACAATGTTACCTCAACACCCCAAGAATGGCGAACC
The DNA here is from genome assembly GCF_008632895.1 of Mastomys coucha. Classification (NCBI taxonomy): domain Eukaryota; kingdom Metazoa; phylum Chordata; class Mammalia; order Rodentia; family Muridae; genus Mastomys; species Mastomys coucha. Next base: position 27,319,524 of record NW_022196894.1, on the reverse strand, counting down.
ATGTCAAAACGGTTGACCATGTCAAAGTTGGTGGCGACGACCAGAAAAACTAAAGAGCGCTCTTGCCAGCCAGGAGAGTATTTTAAATGCTAGAAACACTTTGGAGAACACTTAGAGAGTTTCTTGTGGAGTTAAGTGTGTACCTACCCTAGGATTAACTGGTCCACCTCTATGTATTTACATAAGAAAAAAGGATACTAAAGATTTATACAAGAAAAACATGTTCCCAATAAAACTGCAAAGAATGTTTATAGCAGCCTTAGTCAACAATCTGGAGGCAAGGCAAACCCCCACAAGCAAAGGCCTGCATAAACAGCCTGTGGTATGTCCACACAACAGAACACTACCAAGCAGTAAAAGGGAACACCCTATGCATGGGCTAAACTGTGGCTAAATGTACTCAAGATAACTAAAAATGCAAGGTTCCATTAACCAAATCCATATCCAGGAATAAAAAAAAAACCCTAATGCATAATATTAGACATGACAGTGGGTCTAAGTGAACAATTAAGGAGAGGCAGAAAATTGTCCATCGTTCACTTTGGGGATGATTACCCAAGTCGATAAAATTCTTGAAGTTTGTCAAGCTATCCAGCAGAATGTAAACATTTTTGCATGTAAACTTTATGTAAAAAGACTAGGTCTGGTAGTTGGTTTATATCTGGTTCTCATACTCTAACTTTTACATGGACCATGATTATACTAGGACAGATGAAGGCTGTGCAAATTAGTCAGATTTTCATTACTATAACAAAATGCCTGTGGCAAGTCAGTTTATGAAAAAAGGTTTCTTTAGCATATGTATTTGGAGACTTGAAATCAAAACTGCATAGCACAGTCCTGGGAAGAAACCCCTTAGCGAAGTTTCAATGCCATTCATTAATCATTCGATAAATAATCTCAATCAATGAATATAAATATTTCAGGCTTCAAATATAAATTAGGTCTGGGTCCTCCCTTCCTTCTTTCCCCCGTTTCTTCCCTCTTTATTTTTTTCTTCCTTTCTTTCTTTTCCTCCTCCTTAGTAAGCTTTATATATGAAGGATTTCTTTTGCTTATTTGCTTTATGTTTTCGAGACAGGGCCTCACTGTGTAGCTTTTGCTGTCCCGAAACTCATTATATATAATAAGCTGGCCCCCAAGTCACAAAGAACCTCCTATCTCTGCCTCCCAAGTGCTGGGATTAAAGATGTGAGCCATCATTCCTAGCCTATATGGCTAAAGAGGTTTTGAAAACAAATTCATTGTGGCATATATTATATGCTATAAACTGAATGGATTTCATGTGTATTGCGCAATGAGAGGAGTGAGATTACATTGTCAGTGCCAGTGACACTTTATCTCATCGCATCACTATACATGTGTCCCCCTTGTGTCTTCACATATGATTCCAGCCCCTACACCAGCTCTAGGGGCTTTATCACGAAAAATTTGCAATTCTTTTCAAAGTTCATGCAAACAGGATCATAATGTCTTCGTTGACTACTAGCATGCTTGCTTTTCTTTATTTCAGAGAATCTCAGACATGAACAGTATGAAGCATGATCATACCTGCTTTCCACTTCCCCCTCCAGTGGAGTTTAACTTCACCACTCTGTGCTCCCGGTGGGTCTCGAGCTTCCAGACACCAGCCCAGGAACTCTTTGGATCCTTGAATGAAAGACACACACACACATATACATTAGCTTAGTTTTGAAGTGCCTTGGCTAGCTCAAAGGTTGGGCAGTTCTAATCCTCTGCCCAGCTATCATAGATTTCCCTCCGGTACTCCTGAGTCAACACCCTCTAAATCTAAGATCTGTCTTTGCTGCTTTGTTCCTCCTGGGTGGTTTCCTAGTCTTTGCTGTCCAAGACGCTTCTGGGCAGCCCTTCCAGGGGCCGCATTCCCTCTCACCTACATTTCAGATGGTTTTCCTTCTGCAGTTCTAAATCTGATCTGTCTCCTTCTGAAACATAGTGATTCTCCTCTCTGCTCCTGTCTCCTGTGTCCTAGCCTGCACAAATCTAAGGGTCCCACCCCATCTCCCTTTCCCCAGCCATTAGCCACTGTATCTTTATTGATTGATGAAAAACCAATTGGGGACAAGAACCTTCAGCGTTTGGACACGAAGTTTCCCGATTAATTCAAAACATTAGAACCAATCCCTAACAATAATCTCCTATAAAATCAGGATTAAAACAAATCAGATCACATACTTCCAGCATACAGTAGCACAGGATATCCATTACCATTCCAAAAGAGAGGAAAGGGGGCACAGTGAGGATATACTAGACCAAAGCAATACCAAAAACCAGCCAGGCAAACTCCAAACTTTGTATCTCCACACCTGACATCAAATACTCTTCAGATCTACTATGTTCAGCTTTATTGACTACAACACACTTCTTTCTCCTGGGCTGGTTCCATCCCTGGTCTGTAGCTCTCCTTGACAGAAATCACACAGTCTGGCACCTCTAACATCTTGGGATCGCCAACAAAGTCCAGGTTTACTTTCACAGATTCTTGCAATGGCCTCTCTGGGTCTCCCTGCAGGGACCCTCCTGACAACTCTGGCCTCAGTAATTCCTTAGCTACAGAACTGGTACCAGGGAGTAGGGTATTGCTATGGTAGGGCCTGATCAGGCTGCTTGTTGGTGGAATGTGGACTTTTGGACTTTGATTAGGAAGGCAGTTGAAGATTTTAAGTGGGACTTAATGGGCCATGCTAGTAAGAGCATGGAAGACAGAGGTGCCAGGAGCAATGTAAATTATGACAGCCTGGCTCAGTATGTTTCAAAGGGGAAGAATATTAGTTAGCAATCTAAAGACCATTCCTGTGATATTTTGGTAAAGAATACCATACCCTGATCTTAAAAATCTGCCTGAGGCTAAATGGAGGAGTTTTGGTTGATGGTGTTAGCAGAGGAGACTCAAGACAGCCTAGTCTTGAGTGTCATGTGCTTATTAGTAAGATCTTACACAGATCTATAATGAAAAGGAACAAGCTGGACATAGAGAAAAAATAGCATACACTTTGAGAAGGAAAGAGGTCACTAGGAATTGTGATGGAGCTAATTCCAGTGCTCAAGGAAGATAAAATATTTAAAGGAACACCTGATGCTAAATGGAACAAAGGGTGTGGTGACCTCAGGGCAAGACCCCACTCCCGGTACCAACTTCTGTGTTAGTCACAGTTCTGTTATTGTGAAGAGACACCATGACCAAGGCAACTCTTGTAAAAGCAAGCATTTAATTGGGGGCTTGCTTACGGTTTCCAGAATGTCAGTTCATTATCATCATGGCAAGGAACATGGTGGGAGGGATAGTACTGGAACAGTAGCTGAGAGCCACATCCTAATCTGCAGGCCACAGTGACCAGGCATTCAAAGAAATGAGCCTTTGGGAGCCATCCCCATTCAAGCCATCACAGTTCTGTACACAACACTGTGTCCCTGAGTGCACTGAGGTTGGCCTCACTGTGGACTGCAGGGTTAGGCCAACCTTTGTGAGACTGCCAATAGTCAAGTGGGTTTAGCATTCAAAAGGGATCTTTTTTTAAATATGATCCACTGTGATTAAGAAGGAAATCAGACTCATTGTGGTAGGTTCATCAAAACCTTAGGTTTCTGTAAGCAGGACCTCCTCCTAATTTACACTTCTTTCTCTGAAGCCCAGGTCCTCTCTTGGAAGTAAATCCAACCCTCAGACCCAAACAGAAACCCAACTCTCAGATCATTGGGAAAAGACTTAAACCCTGTGGAGGCAACTCCTCAGTGGTGTGTGTGTGTCTGGTTGTAGCACATGCTGGGCTTCTCCCCAAACACAGCTGAAGGCAGGTGTGCTGGGGGTGTGGCTAAGCTGTCATGCATCAGAAACAGGAGGAGGATTCTACAACCAGCCCAGGCTTCCCAGCAGACATGGCTCAGGGGTTCTGGGCAAGATGCACTTAAGCAGAGGTGTGAGCAGAGCTGTGGCTGGGGGTGCACTGGGATTGGGGCTAAGCTCCCAAGGATGAGAAACCAGCTGTGGCTACTGAAGGCTTCTGTCAGGACCACTGGATGTGCTCTGAGTGCACACACAAGCTGGGAATGGCTCTGTGATTCCTAGGCTTTGGATCAATCATATGTGCCTCATAGGTACTTGGTAATTGTGCGCCCCAAAGTGTTACCCAGGTACCAGCAGCATTGGCATTGCCAGGAAGCTTGTTAAAAGTGGAAAGTCTGGACTGGAGAGATGGCTCAGAGGTTAAGAGCTCTGGCTGCTCTTCCATAGGTCCTGAGTTCAATTCTTAACCACATGGTGGCTCAGAACCATTCATAATGAGCTCTGATGTCCTCTTCTGGCCTGCAGGCATACATGTATATGTAATATGTAAATATAACATTGTATACATAATATACAAATAAATCTTTTTTTTAAAAAGTGGACAATCTTGCACTCCAGACAAACGGGTGAGCTAGAATCTCTATTTCAATGGACATTTCATGAGCATTAAAGTTTGATACATCAGAGAAAGTCCAATTTTGCAAAGCAGGGTTTAGTTTTACCTCAAGGGGGGAAAAGTTCCTTTATTGGTATGCTGATGAGTGAAAATTTAAAACTTGGTAAAGGAGAAATAGGATTTGTCTATACCACTGGGAATTAAACAAATGGGAATGAAACCTGACTCAAGAGAGAAAAGAAAGTTCAAATGCTATTCGGGTGTAAATGAGGTGGCCAGAGAACCATTAGCTGTAACCCATCAGATGGTCTAGGCTTCCATTTGGCTGATGCCTCCTTCCTCAGGACGTGGGCAGCTGAGGTGAAGCTCTTGGCTGCTCACTGTCACACTCCTCTCAGCAGATGACCCCATTCCAGCACCCATACATGTCCTAAGCCAGTAAGCTCAACAGAAAACACCCTACACCAAAAAGCTTCAAAGACTGGGCTGATAAGCTGCACTCAGTTCCTACCTGCTATCTTGGGAATGTTCGTCTTGAGTCCTCCTCGAGGACAGTGGCATGTGGACATTCACCACAATCTAGCAAACCCTGGGCAAAATGCCCAGTGCACACGAGCTTCCGATGAGCAAATGCCGCGGCCCCCGGGAGGAGCAGGTTTGTGAATGTGGCCAAACCATGGGGGGGGGGTGGTGCTCTGGTCTGTTCTACTGCATATTGCTGTTATCTCTGGGGTTCAGTCTCACGCTGCTGCACTGGATGATTCTCTCCTGTCAGGTAATGGTCCTTCTGTGCTTCAGACGCAGAGCCCTGGGGGACAATGACAGGTGCTTCTTCTCTGGGGCTTAGAGGCTCGGGCAATGCTGTCCAAGAAGAGTTCCAATAGAGATAACAAACTTAAGCAAGACAGGGCATCGGAGGCAAACTAGATCTCACTCCCCTACAGCGGTTCTTCCTTATCAATCTCTGCCAGGAGGCAGAACAGAACCGGGGCTGGGCTGCATCGGAATCTCTGCAGCTATGTGATCTCATGTTAAATACTGACTCTGTTCCTGGCTTCCTCATGCAAGACAGGAGTGCTGATGAGTGCCACCATCCTAGAGCTTTTCTGAGAGTTGAATCGAACCACCAGCCTCCAACACTTAGGAAACCACCTGACTACGTGGTATTCTTCACTTAGCTAGAGGGTAGCAATTGTCACTGTTGATCTCAGGGAGAGCGAGCTCTGCCAGGTGCTCACGGATGCTTGCTGGAAGGGAGAGGCATCACATGGGCTACAGGAAATGGGGGTTCGGAAAGGGCTTAAGAGGTGCTGCTGATTCTGGTGGGGCAAGGAAGCTCACACTCTCATCTTGTTTTTCTCTGCTGGAATATGCTCTCACACTTGGATGGACATAGACACCCCGCAACAGATTTGCAGCTGTCAGGAGAGAGAGATAACCGGGAACAACAGCCAGCAGCTGGGCTCGCAGCCCCAATCGCGCAGGCTGTTCCAGCTCCAGCTGTGAGGAAAGAGGAAGACTGGAGCCAAAATCAGCCTCCCCCACCCCTGAGAAAATCCACCTAGATTAGACAGCTGCCTGTTCTGCCTCCTCTCCCTTGGGCTTTCAGCTGGAGCATGGGAAATTGGACGGGGAGGTGAGGAGCTGGGAGGCCAGGAAATGGGCTCTGTTTATTCCTGTCTTCCTGGAGAGTAAGCAGAGGACCCCCGCTGTGGATCTGGGTGTCTAGCCTGGCCTACAGCTGTTGCGTGTCTGGGCCAGGCATCTGCCCTGCTCCATTGTGAGTCGCAGGAGGGGAGGGGGGTGTTCTATCCCGTTCCAACTGCGGTTCCCAGCCCTGGCCGTGCAGGACATTCATCCAGAGAGATTTCCTGCAGCATCCCAGAACAACTGAGTGGGGTCTTCTTCAAGGAGGACCAGGGTGCTGGAACTTTTTAAAATTTCCCAGGAGGTTTTAATAATCATGGTTGAGAACCTGTGATTGCTAAGGAAAAAACGAGGCGAGGCTCTTGGGAGCCACAAATCACTGGCTTCTGTGAATCTGGGGATAGTTCAGCTCATGCTTGCCACATCTAGCCTAGCTTCAGGAACTGACCTGACTGCTCTGGCAAGGAATAAAGAAGAGTCTGACAGATGGGCACACAGAGAGCTGGGATCTGGTGGTCTGTGCTCTCTGCTGGAGAAACCACTGGCCCTCAGAAGTCCAGCGTGTCTATCACACAGAGCGGACCAGGGAGGCATGGTTATTGCATACAGTTGAACAAGAAGACAGGGTTTAGGGTATTCAACCACATCAAGGAGGTAGGTTTAGCTACTCTTCGTAGGACAATCTCTGCAGGGGAGCAGTCTTCGAGCCGTGAGTATCTGGAAGGGGTAGGTGGTTGTGGTGGACATGTTTTTTTATTTTATTTTATTTTATTTTGCACACACTGTCAGTGCTTACACTTTCGTACTTGCTTCCTTGAGGAAGGCTGCGCCATTTCTCTGAGCCTGAGGCTGTGGGGTCCTAGACATGACTGTGCCTGTGTCAACAGTCCACATCTACTCAAGATTTTGCTCACTCGGGGCTTCCTGCTAAGCTTGGGCTTTACAGATGGGAACTGTGTGGCTTTCACTTAGCATGCCACAGTAGGAACGATGAAGACACCTTGTGAACATGCAGCCCTTGAAGGACAGTGCTAGTTGCTATCAACAGTGACAAGACAAGGCTCCTGCCATCCAAGAGCTGGGCAGAGGAATAGCCATGAACCTTCTGAATGTCATCATCTGACCTTGGGTAGATGAAGAAGGACAAGCTTCCAGAGGCCCACATTGCCGATCCCTAACCCCTCAGTGCATCTTAACTCTTAAGGCAGGTGCCTGTGCAGTAGTTCTACCCTTATGTCTGGGAAAGATGAGTCTCTCCCTTTACAGGGCCATGCCTGTCTCCAGGAGTCAGAAGGAGTCAGTAAGTCCCATGGTTCGTGTTCTGGACCCTCTCCTGTGTACTGAGGGCTCCCAAATTCTCCAATGAAACAGACGAGTGACTTTCAGGACCTGCCCTGGGCCTTTCTTGAGGTCTGTCTTTGAGAATGTAGGTTGGGCTACAGCAGTACACACTGCTAGGACCAGAGGTGAACAAATGGACAGCTATGCTCACGGGATTTGGAAAATAGCTTTGACTTTGAACTATATGTCCAGATATGTTCCTGTGTGGGCACCTGAGGCTTCTTGCAGACAAGGATATTGAAGCAGGAGGGAAAAGAAAGGGCCTGGGTATGGGTCAGATGTATACTTCTCTTCTGCTACCAAGTTCTAGGGCAAAATTCTGGGGATTTGAGAATTTTAAACTAGAACTGGGGTTTTCTGCTTTTACAATACGTCTCTGCAAAGATGGGAAGTTAGGATACATTTCAGTAATTGTTTTAATCTCACTTTATAACTTTAAACTGGACTGAGTCATCAGAACGTTTGTTCCAGGCACCACAGCCATGTCTTCTGGGGGAGTATACCAAATCTAAGGCTACAGTTCAGAGAGTGGAGGGTGCTCTGTGTCTTGTGCCTACTCGGCACTCTGACTGTGAGTCCTTGGCTATGCAGCTCTGCACAGCCTTGCCTGGAAGGTATCAACTGAAGCCTTATCAGACTAAGGAGCAAGTATAGGGCTGGGGTCAGGGAGGGCCATTGTGGATGTTCTCAGTCTTAAGCAGCTCGCTTTGTCTGGCCTGCAGTGTCCGTCCATAGAGAGAAGGCTCTTGAGTTACAATTGCCTTATGTTTCATCTTGACATCAACACATTGAACTAAAGTCCCCAGGGTCCCCTTCCCCACAGTAAATCAATTGTCCCACATAATACCAGTGCCCGCTGGCTCCACAGAGCTTTCTGATCAAGCTGACACCAAATCTCAGAGGAGCTTGTGGATCTTACTGCCCTGTCCAAGCCTCCAATTTGAAGAGCGACAATCACCAGGCCCCATGAACACTGTGGAGAGTAATCTGAAGTAAGTGGATTAGCAGAAGCTTCATTTGGAAGGAACTCTTATGGCTGGCTGATGGTTGAACACACACAGACAAGGGACGCTCATCTGGGAGCCAACGCCAGGAGGTGGTGAAACAGGAGTGCTTGACAAGTCTGTGATCGGGTCAAGTGGGCTATGCACAGGTCAGAGGGTGTAGGTACAGTAGTTCTGGGCTGTGTGCAAGTCAGAGGATATGGGTTCAGTAGTTCTGAGTCCTGTGGGCTGTGTGCAAGTCAGAGGGTGTGGGTTCAGTAGTTCTGAGTCCTGTGGGCTGTGTGCAAGTCAGAGGGTGTGGGTTCAGTAGTTCTGAGTCCTGTGGGCTGTGTGCAAGTCAGAGGGTATAGGTGAAGTACTTCTGAGTCTTGTGGGTTGTGTGCAAGTCAGAGGGTGTGGGTTCAGTGGTTCTGAGTCCTGTGGGCTATGTGCAAGTCAGCTGATGTGAATGCAGTAGGTTCCACGTCCTGGACTAGGAAAGTCAGAAAGAATCATAACAAGCAGGTCCTGGAGCCATCCTTGTCCCCACCCTGACATTCTCAGCTGGACTCTCCAAGGTCACCCACAAGCAAATATTTTCATGTTATTGATCATTTTTGACAGCAGCTAGGTGTGCCCTCTAGAATGGAAGCTTGATCATTGCCCATTCGGGAAGCTGGGCTTTTTTGCAGAACGGGAGCCCTTCGAATACCTCAGAAGCATCAGTCTGAAGCTGCGCCAACAGGTGCCTAACTGTGTGACTAAGGACTCTTGGTTTCGCCCCTTAGAGTGTGTGTCGGCGGCAGCAGCAGCGCATGGCGTACTCCTCTGTGTGTTCCTTCTTCATTCACCAGCTTCCAGCTGGAGTCCTCCAGTGTGTCAGATACCCATGAGAGCCAAGGACAAGTCAAGAAAGCATCAGCATCAGATACAGTCAGGGCTTCAGAAGCACCATGGTTAACTGAGAGAAGGCATAAAGGCAAGATCTGTCCCCAGGGTCCTGAGAGGCAGATCTCAAGCCGCGACTTCCTTTGCTTTCCCTTGGAGGCGGTGGCATGTGGCATATGAAGCCTTTAAAAGCCTAGTCCTGGAAACGTGAGGCCAGATGACAGTGAAGGGCTGGAGAACCTTAGAATTTTAAAATAAGAGCATTGAATAGAAATGTGTTGGGAGCCAAGGCATGGCCACCCAACCCCCTGCCCCTCAAGTAGCCTGAGAACTGCCTGACATTCACCTTGGCTGAAAACATCCTATGCCTGTTTACTAGGAGGCAATATACCAAGACCTTCCTAAAAGAACTACCTGGACCCACTGCCAACATCCATCAGATGGCCAACCCTGGAGTGAATCCATTGTTCCCTGCCCCTCCCCTTTTCCGTTTTTTGTAAAGTATATATTGAGCAGTTGCTCTAAGTAAAGTAGACCTTGACAAACCTTTGCAGGGTCTCCTCCTCTCTCTCACCCATTTTACTTTTGCAGGCATGGTCCCCCTTGACCCCCGAATAACTGAACCCCGCAGGCCGGGATAGAAATGTATCAGTAGGAATGTATAATGTATAACCTTTACCTAAAAGGGCATGGAAAACCTCTGTAATGAGCCAAGAATGTAGGCCTACTAGTTCCAGAAACCAGTCCCTCCACAAAGGCAGACATCTAGGTGTTTCTAGGGAGCGGTCAATCACAAAGTAAATGATAATGACAATGATAAAGCCACATTCTTGAGAATAAGGAGTATGCAGGATGTTTTCCTCATGACCCCGACTCTTGACTCCGCATGACCCTGACTCCTGACTAAAGCATGGGTTGGGTCCCTCTGAAAGTTTCCACTGTTGTTATGTTTCCTTGGTAATCCCTTCATCCCCCCCAGGTTGTGGTTTTTCCCTTTAAATACCCCTTACTCCTTGTGCTCTGGGTCGAACTCCTCTGGCCTGCAAGGTTACGAGCTCAACCTCGGTACTGGCCTATGCCAAATAAACCTCGTGTGCTTGCTGCAAAATTGGTCTCTCATGAGTTACTGGGTGGTCGTGTCATCCCCAGACTCGAGTGAGAGTCTCCCAAGCTCTTGGAGTCTTTCAATAGCAACCTTCCTCTTAACTGGATTGCTTTTCCCTAGACAGTGTGGCTATGCACGGCCTTCTTCCTACATAGGTTTGTTTAGGGAAGCAGCCCCTCTCCCACCTGGGCTCCCATCGAAGCTCCCTCTGCCTCTGCCTAGCACCTGAGTAAGAACAAAGCAGATTATAGCAATGGAGGCTGAACTGAATGGGCCAGATGCTTCTGTCTTCTCCTAATACATAATACCAAACCCCCTCTACCCCAAACACACATCCTGCCACTCCCCCACATCCTTTCCACATGCCTGCACAGCAGGGGTACAGTGCAGGAGAGAGACAGTGAGCCTTCCTTCTTGATTTAAATATATACTTTTTTCTGGCCACGGTTCAAGTCAGACAACACAATCTTGGCTTGCATTCAAACCCAAGCCCATCAATTACCTCACCTCCAGAATTCAAAGAAGGAGCCAAGCAAGCGGGATGAATCCTTGTCCACCAAGTTGATCTTCACTGGAGCGGTGTCCAGTGCACTGTTGTCCCTCTCCACAGCTCTGTCGGATATCGAGTCTCACAAGCTGTGGCTTGCATTTGTCTGATCGCACTTGCCTGTGCAGATGCTTAGGAAAGGTCTCTTGGAAGTTGCCAGAAAGAGGCCTATCCCTTTGAGTCGTGCTGAGGACTGGATTGCTGACCTAGGCAAATGTCTCCAAGCTAGCTCTCCCTGATTCAATTCCTTGGTTGCTGTGATTTAGAGAAGGTGGTTGAAGAACTATGTTTCTAAAGACAGAGGCTGCTAACCCAGCACCATCCTCTAATTCCAGGCCATACAGTTTCTCTTTGCATGTTTATAGACACTGCCTGGGGTCTTCATACTCTGGAGATGAGGCAAATGGGAGAGAGTAAGCAGTCCAGCAACTCTAGTGTTCCCTTGTAAGGGTCCATGATTCGCTGAAAAATGATACCCTGGACTCAACTAGTATACAGGAGTCCAGCATGCTTGAGGTCTCCCATTACCAAGATGGAGATGCTCCCATGAGCTTGAAGGCCCGATTTAAGGGAAGAGTAGGTGACCTTCATCCTAATTGTTGGCTCTCTCTAGAGACATTCCAGAACCATTGCTGGGGATGTGGGCTGGGTGGGAGGGGATGTGCTGGGAATTGTTACTGTTGCTGGGGAGGTCTGGAAACTGTGGCTGAGGAAGTCTGGAAAGTGCTGCTGACCCACTCTCCTTGCCTTAGGCCAGGTGGCAGGGCAGCTTCTGAGGCCTGGACTTGCCTGGACTTGCCCAGTTCTTGAAAACAGAGATTTAGGCCTAGTCTCTTGAACTGCCAGTTTAAAGCCTGTCATGGAGTCAGCCTAGCCTGTCTTACCCTGACAAGAAGGTAACAGAGCATGGATCTAAACCAAGGCACTCCAAGCATTCCATCCCATTGTCTTTCCACTACAGTAACACAAATATGGCCAGATCCTAGGAACCTTTTGGTCTGTCCATCAAGCTTTTATCCCCATAGGATGCTCTAGACCCTTCACCAACAACTGCAAGCTCTCTGTACTTTCTGAACTATGTAAATTGCTGCTTTAAAGAAAGTATGGATAGGGTTTTCCCATCCACAGAAATTGACATCCCTACCAGAGAGTGAAGAGGTCAATTCAGACCCCACCCCACTCCTGGAAGAGATAGGTCAGAGACTGTGTAGGCCAGAAGGGAGAGGCTGAGTATGAAAGACCCCCAGAACTGGGGAGATTCTTACTCAAGTCTCAGGATGACGCGACCACCCAATAACTCACAAGAGGCCGA
>NW_022196894.1:27305115-27307051 GCF_008632895.1 Mastomys coucha | reverse complement strand
TTTTCCTGGCCTTGCAAAGTATAATATTGTTGGCATAACATTAGAATCTGAACAGCACTTATTTTTTTTCCCTGATAAAAGCAACTAATTTATTTAGCACTCATGGACCTATAGTTATTTAGTCTTCCTCTGAGCTTACTCATGGAGTCTCTAATGACTTCTGAATGGTTTGCATAAAAGCAACATTCTTCTATATTTAAATCAATGGCAGCTCTTAACTCTCTATAAGCCTTATGCTGCAATACCATAGTGGATGTTCCTGTAGCTGCCCCTGCAGTCTCTAAGTACAGTTCCAACATAATGGTCAGGGGAACTCCTAACTCTCTATTGCCAGGCATTGCCTTACTGGCTCCTTTCAAGTTTCCTAGCTTCTCTTCTTTCCTGTCTTTATCTCCAGCTCTCTAGCCTCTTATTCTTTCTGCCTCTCACACTAGACCCCATCTTTAAAGACTCTCCTTTAAACGTTCTATCTCTTCACTATGCCCTTTCACAGTCCTTTTGTAACTTTCCTTTTTCTTTCTCTGTTTAAAACACTTTCTCAGCTACCTGCACTAATTTTCTTAACGACTTATCCTGCATCTCTTCTAACTTTCGTAGTCTTTCAACTCCACCAGAAATCCAGGAATGACTGAATAATAGAATGTATGGGGAAGCCTAACACAGCTTCCAGAAATATTGCCAATTAATAAGAGACTGCTGGACACCTGGACAGCCCTTCAAAACGTTGGAGTATCAATCTTCAGCCTTCTGGCCCATGAATGTCTGAGAACAGGTACATTAAGGACTCGCCTAATCTGTCTCAGCAGATATACGCTGTCCTAGGCCCGTGTGTCCTTTTTTGGACAGTATCATCTGCAGATGAAAAGGCAACTTTTGCCCAGTGGCTGTCTTGCCACAGCTGGAGTAGCTCAAATGATGCTCAGTTTCTTCTTTGAGTTTGAGAAAGGGGTACTGTCAGTCGCAGACAGGTCTCTAGCCAGATGAATAAATAATATCAAATGCCATATTCTATGGATTTCTGATGTTTTTGAAAATGAACTATCTATGTAAAGTAATCTGGGCTATTGTCTACGAACTACTTTCAGTTCTTTTTCTTGAAATCACCCTAATAAACTCAGAGCCATGAATTTGCTAATTTGGCCCTAAACTCACAGGTCTAAACATCTCAGATCTGTCTATAATAGCAGTAAAAAAAAAAAAAAAAAAAAAAAAAAAAAAAAAAAGGAACTGGTTCTAAGCCCTGTCTACTAGGGAAATACTGAAACCAGAAATCTCTTAAGGGAATATAGAAAACTTCATCTTTTGGTCTTGAAGTATGCACAACAGAACTGTATTAACTACACCTCACAGTCAATAAGAATACCATTGTACACCCAATCTTAACAACAAATTCTCAATTTAAAAGCTCTTACTTATTTCTTGCATACTAGTTTAAGATGGAAATGGTTTATAACAGAAGCCTCAACTTTTACCAATCACTACTGCATATAGGATACAAAACTCAAAACTAATAATATAAACACCAAAGCAAACTTTCTGAGAATAAGCTATGTATCTGAAAATCTACTCAAATACCTGACTAAATTCTAGTCACACAATGTTTCCAGTTTAAATTATCTATACACCAATTAAATCACTTTCAGTACACAGTAAATATTATCAGAAGGTTGTTTTACCAAAGATAACATTGATTTTGTACCAAATAGGAACATATGGATTTAACTCAGTAACAAATTATAAGGCTTTCTATAGCTATACAATTAAATCTGGATATTTCTTCCCTGTTTCAAATATAACTATTAACAACCCTCTCTAGCTCCAAAGCCCAGGGAACCAGGTAGATGACTCATCATAACTTCTTCAAGCTTAACAGGGGCATAGATATAAAAGAGGGGTAGGGAAGGAAAAACAGAATTAGTCTTCTGTGTCTTAACTG
>NW_022196894.1:27303907-27305043 GCF_008632895.1 Mastomys coucha | reverse complement strand
TTTTTTTTGCTAATGCTAAGAGTGCACCAGCTATTCTAGGTACATTTGACCAAGGACCAGCAGGCATCTCCCACTGGCTCAGTGACAACAGACAATTGTACCTGCAGAACAGCATCCTCCCAGCAACAGCCATAGCTGTTCCAAGTTTCCTTTTTAAGCTTGTTTACTCTAGAGGCAAAGGTGCTAGCAGTTTAGCATTACTACCATGTTTCGATATGGCTTTGGATAGCCAAGTTCCTGGAACTAGCTATTCCACCTTTTTGGCTTGTTACAGAGGTTTTCCATGACCCCTTTTAGGTAAAGGCTATACATTATACATACATTTCTATTAAATGCCCTCATTTTAAATTCTAAGATTCTCCAGCCTTTCAAGTAAACCCCTCCTAGCTCATTACCTAAAGACCAATCAGTTTAATGGGCACACTGTTCTGCCAATCATATTGTACCTAGTTGTTGATGCTCTATTCCGCCCCCTGGGAACCATATAAGAACTCACCAAATGAGCACCGGGAGTCACCCCCTCTCCTTCAGGTCGGGGACACCCCAGTGCACTGGAACAATGAATTCCTTTTGCTTTTTGCATCAATTCCAGCTCCAAATGGTTCACTCAGGGGGTCCCTAGTAAGCTAAGGCTCACCAGAGTCTTACAAGAGGTCCCTTCACTTTCTGTGTGTACAAGAAAACATTAGAGGTGCATCTCTCCTAGGAGAGAGCCAGACTGCCATCTGTAATTCTCCCAAGGCTCAGCCATCTTAACTAAGAGACATTTGATAGTCACCTCTCTGAAAGGCTGGAGAATCTCAGAATTTTAAATGAGGGCATTTAATAGAAATATATGTATAATGTATAACCTTTACCTAAAAGGGGGCATGGAAAATCTCTGTAACAAGCCAAAAAGGTGGAGTAGCCAGTTCCAGGAACTTGGCTAACTCAGAGACTCAGCGCTCTGGTTCCCGAAACCTGCCCCTCCTGACTGATCCACAATGAGGGCGGAACTAGGAATGAAGGTCTACTGGTTTATGAGACTCTTTACCCCGTTGACCGGTAGATGAAGATTACATTCCTAGGATGAATATGTTCCCCTCCCTAATTGAATACCTTGGGTTGGGTCCCTCTGAAATTTTCCACTGTTTTTA
>NW_022196894.1:27294922-27302843 GCF_008632895.1 Mastomys coucha | reverse complement strand
GCTTTGCCACGTAGCTGATGCTGATTGGGACCAGGAAAAGTATTTAACCTGTGAAGGCTGGGGGTTGAAGGAACTACTACTAAAGAGACTAGAGAAATGAGAGATTAGAGAGATTAATAAGAAGAAGTAAAAATGAAGGTTCCTGAATAAAACCTGCTTGGAGAAGGACTCATGTTTGTCTCCTTATTTCTGCTGGACGGAAAGGCGGCCAACACTGGGTCTCTCTACCACATGCACATTTGGGGCTTGGTTTTGGTTTTGGTTTTGGTTTCATTGTTGCTGGTTTTGTCTGGATTGAGTCAACATTTTGCTCTGCAGCCCAGGCTGGCCTTGAACTTGTAGCCGTCTTCCTGCCTCAGCCTTCTCTAAGTACTAAGATTACAAGGACACAGTTTAATAGAATTCCATATAAACTTTTTTCCTTCTCATTTGTTAAGGCTTTTTTTTTCCCCATGAATATGTGTGTATGTATGGTTTGAATAAGAGCGGCCCCATAGGTTCATATACTTCAATGCCTAGGAAGTAGAACTTTTTGAAAGGATTAGGAGGTGTGGCCTTGTTGGTGTAGATGTGGCCTGATTGTGGTAGGTGTGGTCTTATTAGGGTAGGTGTGGCTTTGTTGGGTGGGTGTGGCCTTATTGGGGTAGGTGTGACCATATTAGGGTAGGTGTGGCCTTGTTGAGGAAGTGTGTTACTCGCTTGGGTTTGAGGTTTCAAAAGTCCAACCAGGCCCAGTGTCTCTTCCTGCTGCCAGTGAATCCAGATGTAGAACTCTCAGCTACTTCCCCAGCAGCAGGTCTGCTTCCACAGCACCATGCTCCCCACCATGATGAGAATGGACTAAACCTCTAAGACTGTACAACCATCCCTGATTAAATACTTTGTTTTATGAGTTGCTGTGGTCTTGGGGTCTCTTTGCAGCAATGGAACACTGACTAGGACCGTGTGCACGCCTGTGTGAGTGTATGCACATATCTGCGGGTGTAATTGGAAACCAGAAGAGGGGATCAGACACCCAGAGGCTGGAGGTTCAAGCTTCTGAGTTACCTGATGTGACTTTTGGGAACCAAATTCAGGTGTTACAGAAAAGAATGTGCTCTTCTCTTCCGTGAGCCATCTTTCCAGCACCCCTCCTTTATAGTAAGACAATGATTGAAATTAGCTTGGCTAATTATGCATAATTTTATATACACACACACACACACAATTATGCACTTGGGCTAATTATGGATAAACAACAAACCATAGACCAGTTTTTGTTTCAATGAAAGGCTAAATCAAACTGAGTTAGTTCAGTTTGAATTTGTAGTCAATATCCAAGACTATTTTTTACCTCTAATATTCCATGAAATGTGATCTCTGGACAGCAAACAGTGTGTCTTTTCTGTCCTGTGCAGACGGCACTCTTATAGGACAGTACCTCTTTGATTTGTTAATGTGGTGGACAGGGCCAGGGAAGGGGTTCAGGCAAAACTTTAGAGCCTGTTTCTGGACCAAATATTAATTAAGCTTGAACTCTCTTTGTTCCTGAGGGGGACAGGCTTTGATGAGAGAGTGCAGTGGAGGGAAAGAGCCATTTATGGAGTAGTTAAGGATATAAGTTCCCTCCGTGTGTCATGCCAGCTTTCTGCATGATCTCAGGTGTCCCCCATCCAATCCAGGCCTCAGTTTCCCTGCCTGTGGGAAAGAGAATGGGGCCAGATCCTCTTTAAAGAACTCTCCTGTCCCTATGTGCCATCTGACTTTAAGTCTGCTCTCAGAGTATGAGAGGAGAAAGATCCCTGGCGGAGGGAAGGAAGGGTTTATTCCGAGACATAGATGACTAAGAACAAAATTGCTAATAAGGAGAGAAAGAAGGCTGGTCCTTGCACAGAGCTAGATTGTTATAGAACTGTGCTGGCCTTGCCCTCTGGATAGCCAGCACACACCCAGCAGCAGCCACTGAATGCTGCATTATGGTGCTGGAACACCCTCCGGCAGAAGTAGCTATTTGCAGAGTCCATCAGAGCAGTCCCAGGGAGTGAGCAGCCAGAACTGTCAGCTTTCTCCAGGCATAGCCAGACTGTGTCTAGCACAGGGACCTCCCAGGGAGACCAGGTTAGAGGACACCAGGTTGGAAATTCACTGGCAGTCCACATTTGACCCAATGGAAAGTGCTGACCTGAGTAAAGGGAATGTCACAATTTGGTAAGGCCAGCCAGGCTGTGCTGTTCAAACAAACCCATTGTAGTGAGGTTGCCTCCTATCCCATGCTGTTCTTAATGCAGGGCACCAGCACTCAGCTTCCATGGAGGAGGTAAAGTTAGAATCCCTGGTCCCTGTCCTCATAGAGCTTGCAATCCAGTGAGAAGAGCAGAAACAGCGACTGTGGCCATGTTCCAGTTTGCCAAATGCCATTCCTGATATAGATGGGCTTTGGGGGCACAGGAAAGCCAGAAATTGGTTCTGAAAGATGCTATATGGTGAACTGTGATGACCAGTATGCCTGGATTCAGCAACATCTATGAGATGGGATGATAAGGCTGTATTCTTCCACAGTCCATGTTTCATGATTACAGACTGTGAGGTTTAGGTCCTCTACTGAGTGGACTCAGCTCTTGATTTATTCATAGTACGATGGCACCATTGGGAGGGGTAAGAAGTATAGGTAGTTGGCAGGAAGTGCGACGCTGGGGTATGGCCTTGAAGTTACATTTTACTTGGCATCTTCCTCTTTCCCCTTGCTTCCTGGCTGCCATGGTGTGAGCTGTTCTGTTTCTCTATGCTTATGGTACCTGGCTGGACCTCTAAAAGAACAAGAACAATTTTGTTACAGCTCTACAGAACTAATCTGTGGTAGGAGGGAGAAAAGACTCACAAAGCTGAAAAAATGTCTCCTGAGTTTTCGAAGATAATGAAGATTTCCCAAGGTAAAAGGAGCCTGGGAAGACATGCCAATGTGAAGGCCCAGGGCAGGGCAGGCACAGACGTATGGGAGTATAGGGAGTCTGGGAACCTGTTCTAGCTCTCTCTCAGAGGCCAGGGCATCATGTGAAAGGGTCGAAGGATAAAATAATTTGTTGGAAGCTTCGTAAGTTGAACTGCATTCCTCCCAAAAAGAAGTTTAAGTTCTAATCTCTAGTGTTTGTGTGTGTGATCTTATTTAGAGATAAGGTCTTTGCAGATGAAATTGACAGGGAGGTCACTTCAGTGGTTGGTGTCCTTATCAGAGAAGGACATGACTCAGCGTATACGACACCATAGGAAGACAGAAGGAGAGATTTGAGCAATGCATCTAAAAGCCATGGGACACTGGGAATGGTCAACAGCTTCCAGAAGCCAGGGGGAGAAGCAAAGCATGGATAATGGAGAGGAGGAACCATCCATGTTAATACTGTGATCACAATTGAGAAGTATTATGTCTTTTACTCAGCTAGTAGTTACTTGCCCCAATAGCTCTGGAGACTCATACTGTAAGCATATGAACTTACAGTCTGAACTGTTACTGGCTGGCCCAGGATACCTGTGTCCCAGGGATGCTTCTTATAGAGCTAGTAGAAGGGCTTTGGAGCTTCTGTACCCAGGCATGCAAACTGATATTCTTTTAGACTCCAACTATTCACTTAGATTATGTATATATGTATTCAATTATATTCTGTTTTCTTTTTTTGTTTTTCAATACAGGGTTTCTCTGTATATCCCTGGCTGTACTGGAACTCACTCTGTAGATCAGGCTGGCCTCAAACTCAGAAATCTGCCTGCCTCTGCCTCCCAAGTGCTGGGATTAAAGGTGTGAGTCACCACTGCCCAGCCATATGTTCTGTTTTCTTTTCTCTTTTTGATTCAGAAATATAAATTCTCTGTAACTACCTTGGATGTTTGCTATTCTGAGTGATTACTTTAAATAAACTTCAAACTTCTGCAGAAGACTATCAAAGAAATGCACAGAGTTTCTGTAAACCTTTCTCCCAGCTTCTCACGTGTTAGCATCCTGCAAGTCAGTCATTGATACTAAGGCATTACTGTTGTGTCCTGAATGATTTCTATGGCTTCTGTGACAGGCTTCTGGGTTGTTAACTTGCCTGCTCAGATAGTCTCTCCTTTCTTTTAGTCCAGAGTTGAAATGCACTCATCTCAGAAAATAGGTAAAGATAAGTCTTTCCCTGTCATGGTGACCAGCTTCCAGTCATCCACCTGCATCGGCTGACTCCCCCAAATCTAGATGAGATGCTCCTTCTAGTTGGCCCCTAATATGCTCCTCTTTCTCTGCTATTTGTCTACTTTGCCATCTCATTGGTCTCCTCAGTAGAACTGACTGTTGGCATTCATTGGTTGTTTAGGGGATGGATGGTGAAGTGGATGGATGGCGGGTGGATGGATGGAGTCATTATGTCTGGAGCTGTAATTTCCTGTTGGCACCAGAAATATGGCACCTCACCTACAGACAGAAACGTTTCAATGATTGTTGAGGATCAAAGTCCTTTGTGTCACAGAAGCTCAGGCACACTACAGATGTGACTTAAGGCCTTTTCCAGCCTCACTCTGACCATCTTTAATGAAGATAAGGACAAGCCTGGAATCACAACCTCCTTGAATGCCATGTTTGGGAGAGTACCTCAAATCCAATGGTTCCCAGACCTAGTTGGCTGACTTAGAAGCTCCAGGGAAGAATCTGGCAAAGCTGCCTGATTAATAAGCTTGCAAGCTGATGTGGTACCCTGTAGGGCCTGGCTCTGATGCAAAAGCTGGCGGCAGAAATCCTTCTGCAGGCCAACCTGCTCACTCTACAGTGTGCGACCGTAAGACTGTGAAGGTCCATATCCTCTACCTTTGCTGACTTTTGTTTTCCTTTAGGCTTACAAGAAGCTACTGAGTTGAAATGTAATAAAAATCACAAGTATACACATTAGATACTAAAATGTTCCTTTTAGTAATTCATCGAGAACAGACTATACGGGCCTTTCTTAATCTTCAAGCTTGTTGTTCTCAGCCTCATTTTGGACAACGTAACAGCAGAGATTTTTATATAATGGATCCTGTGGTAGCACGCCATTAGGATCTGATGGGTGTGTGATGGACACCTGAGTCCTGATTTGAATTTGCACTTGTAATCCATGTCTACTGTGACTGCTGGGCATTGGCCAGCCGTTACTTCTACATATAGGATATACCAGGTTTTATTACTAACATAGCAGAGGTTTAGAGTCTAAATTAGGCCAGTCCTAATGTTCACACCTCTCCAAAATTATACCTCTCAGTACAAGGAAGCCAAATTGCAGTAGATTTTCCCACTCTTCCAAAAGACCTGATGTTTTTTAATGGTTTGGCTGGTTATTTACTATATGGAATAAGAGTGGCCTACACCCTGACATTCCCCCTCTTCTGGATAAAGGAAATAAAAGACTTTCAGGACCATTAAGGGCAGCTGATGCCATGTATCTGTTTAGCTATAATGGGCACAGGTAGCCTACGTCTTTCCAACCGATACCTCTTGCTGAATGCCTCCTGGGCCAAGCATATCATTAAGTTAGGGAGGAGACAGTGAAAGAGCTGTCAATCAAAGAGCGCATTGTCCAGGAAGGAAGAGGCTCTGGAGCTTTTGATGAGGGTTCGGATAAACTCATTGGTGCCCTTGATAGTTAACCAGTGTTTAAAAGCCCAGCTTCCAAGCAAAATAACACTGGATGTTCCCACTGTGAGAGTTGAAACGATTACGTTGTCTGTGTGCCGTGTTCTTCTTTACTTCATCTCCATTTTCAAGAAGCTTTGAGGAGTCAGTTCAGCCACCTGGCTCCTCAGTTGTGCACTCGTACGTACCTGATCACTAGTTTTTTGGGGGGGCAACTGCTGTGACATCTCTTCTATAATGCAGGGCCATGGAGAAAGACACCGTAACTTCCTTTTATTTTTAAGATTTGTTTTTTAATACACGTCAGATTGAGCAGGAGGGGGACTACTTACAGAGACCAGAGGAGGGCAAGCTGTCCCCTGAAGCTGGAATTACAGACAGTTATGAGCTTCCTACTGTACTTCCTGGGAACCTAAACTTGGGTCCTCTGGAAAAGTGTCAAGCGCTCTTAAATAATGAGCCATTTCTCTAGCTCTGAAGTCATCAACCCATGTTCCTGCCTTCTGACTTCTGGGTGAACTGGATTTGCAGGCAGCGCTTTCATCGGGCTGTGACAAAGGTCTTTCCTACCTTGTTTTCTTCTTTCTTCCTGTGAACACACACCGAGCTAACGTTGAATACCAGAACCCGTGCCAGATGCTAATTGATAGAGAGAAAGTTAAGCAATTTTGTTGTTGTTGCTGTTGTTTTGTTTTTTTGAGACAGGGTTTCTGGCTGTCCTAGAACTCACTCTGTAGACCAGGCTGGCCTCGAACTCAGAAATCTGCCTGCCTCTACCTCCCAAGTGCTGAGATTAAAGGCGTGTGCCACCACTGCCTGGTATGAAGCAACTGTTAACAGAGCATTCTGAAAGCTTGAGGTTCTGAAAGCTTGAGGCTCACCTGCGTTATGTGCGCTAGTTATTTACTGAGCAATAATAGGTGTGCTGTGCCGGAGACACAGCAAAAAGGTAAAAAGGAATCATGTTTTAAACATCTCACACTCCAAACTATCTGTAAAACAAGACAGATAATGTTGAGTGACAAAATTTAGATAGTCCACCCCCCTGTCCTTCCATCAACCAACCATCTGTTTATCCAGAAGGCTGTGTTTATTATACTGGACAGAACCAGCATACAAAACACAACTAAGAAACTAATGAATATAGTTAATTCCGATAAAGGAACACTCTACAAAGGGAATAGTTCCAGGGTAGATAGGAATCTGTGATTTTTTAAGAAAAGCCTCTCAGACAGATTTTGAAAGACCTCTCTGAAACAGTGACATTTGGTCAAGGAGAGCATATGCGGTGTGAAGAGCCAGTCATGTGATTACCTGGGTTTAAATAGAAACATTAGGCAGAGAGACTCCCAAATACAAAGATACTGAGGTATGAGTTATCTGCAAAGGGCATGATGGCTGTTGGATACTTAGTGGAAAGACTGGGACCTGAAGGTTTGATCTCAGGGAAGGCATAGACTAAACCATGAAGTGTCTTATAAAGCTTTGTTTTAAGCACACTGGAGGATTGCTCACTGGGAAGGCTATTTTCTGATATGCTTTCAAAAGTTTGTCCTGTCCCTTCTCTTAGCAAATAATCTTACTCATATAATCAGTATACAAACTAGCAAAAAGTAAAGATATAAACCCAAACTTGTAATGTTATGACATTTATAGAACCACTCATTCATTATCCAGCAGTATGCATCCCTGTCAATTAGGAACGGACATTTACTGAAGTCATGTTTGTTGAGCTGTAAAAATAAATCAAAATGCATTTTAAGCAAGAAATCTTAAAGAATGAATTCTGTACGCCAATGAAACCAGACATAAGAACAAGGGAAGGCTCAGTGAAGCCCATTGGTTTATACAATCAAGGCGAATTAATACTTATAATTTAAAAGGCTAGAAAAGGAACATATCAGAGCTGAAACAATAAATATGAGAGTAAAACTAAAGCATGCTTTAAACTGAAAAAACAAAATAAACAAACCAACCAACAGAGCAAAAGAGATGTCTCAACAATTAAGAGCACTTGTTGCACTTGCAGAGGACCAGGGTCTGGTTTTTAGTGCTCACGTGGTGGCTCACAGCCATCTATAATTCCAGTTGTGAAGAACTGACACTCTCTTCTGGCCTCTGCAGGCACCACGCCATATGAAGTGCACATATGTACATAGAGACAAAACACACACACACACACACACACACACACATATGTGTGTACATTAAAAAATAATAAACTAAGCTGGGCAGTGGTGGCGCAGCCCTTAATCCCAGCACTTGGGAGGCAGAGGCAGGCAGATTTCTGAGTTCGAGGCCAGCCTGGTCTAC
>NW_022196894.1:27293743-27294864 GCF_008632895.1 Mastomys coucha | reverse complement strand
CAGGGCTACACAGAGAAACCCTGTCTCGAAAAACCAATAAATAAATAAATAAATAAATAAATAAATAACTAGAAATGTTTAAAATAAAAAGGAAAGAGAAAAGCTAGCAAAGCCCTAAGTTGGTTCTAAGAAAATATTAATAAAATTTATTAGCTTTTATTAATATTGTGGTGGTTAATCTTGATGTTCAATTAACCCAGACTGAGGGGTTCCTAGAATTATAAAGCTTAATTTTGGGTGTGGCTTTCCATCAGGGATTAACAAAGGGTGTACAATAACTAAAGTCAAGGGCCCAGCCTTCATGGAATAGCAGTAAGAGAGAAAGTCCCCTAGGCCTTTCCTCCGTTCCTGCTGAGTACACGTGTGGGTTTACCTTCTTGAGAACACGGGTCTATACTACTGGGTACATGAGTCTACCCTCTTGCATATTTACGTGAATCTGTCCTGGATACATGGATCTCTTTTCCTGGGTACATATGTCTACCCTCCTGAGTGTACAGGTTTACTACTGTTACTATTGTTTGTGTGGATCAAATGCCAGCTCTTTCAGTCTTTCAACATGGATGACACTAGCAACTTTCCAGAGAAAAGCCCAAGCTTTTAGAGTAGGATTGTATCTGCGGTTCTGCTCCCTCTGGTTTTCTGCTTCTTGGACTGAGAGGCTGCCTGGTAATTTAACAAAACTGACTGAAGATGGAACAGAAAATCTACACGGTATAATCTCTGTGTTTTAAAAACAAAATCAATTCACAGCCATTTGCAACACTTCCACAAAGATTTGGACAAATAGCCGGGCTGTGGTGGCGCACACCTTTAATCCCAGCACTTGGGAGGTAGAGGCAGGCAGACTTCTGAGTTTGAGGCCAGCCTGGTCTACAGAGTGAGTTCCAGGATAGCCAGGGCTACACAGAGAAATCTTGTCTCAAAAAGTAAAAAAACAAAAACAAACAACAACAACAACAACAAAAAGATTTGGTCAAATAGTTACACAATCAATAGCACAGACTCTTAGAAAATGGGACAACATTTCTCAATTTATTCTGTGAGACCAACATAAACTGTAGGAGAAAAATCTGACACAGATATTTTAAGAATAGGAATACTGGGGGAGAGACAAAAAA
>NW_022196894.1:27292994-27293733 GCF_008632895.1 Mastomys coucha | reverse complement strand
AAAAAAAAAAAAAAGAAAGAAAAAAAAAAGAATAGGAATACTATCTCTACTGCATAGATGATGATGTAGAAATTCAGAATAGTGACACAATGTGGCCCAGTCCCCAAGATTTGGAGGTAGAATCCCAATACTGAAGGCTCAGGAGAGTAGACTCCTGTGCCCAGTCAGACAGACCTATGCAAGAGAAGTCTTTCTCTACTGTGCTGCTTTCTAGAAAGTAGACCCACAGTTTGGAAGTTACAGCCCTGAAGCCGTAGCTAGAGGGGCCAGGGCCAGAAGCTGAGATCCACAGATCTCTCTCTTCCATCTTTCTGTCTCTGGAGGGATATGCACACTCAATTCTGTACACCCACATCGCTGATTATGGAAGGCCCCATGCGATTCTTCTATTCACGATGAACAGCTGTTTGAGGCTAGAGATATTGTGTGTGGTTCTAGAAACCCCTCTTCATCTCACATCTGGTATTGCCATTTGGGCCAATAATCCTGTCTAGCCCATTATGTATTGCTCCGTGTAACAGATACGGCACAGAAGGGATGCTTGAAGGTTTTAACAGCAGAGTAAGCCCCGCCAGATGCAGACGATGGCTGCACATGGGGGACGACAACGTTCCGCACAGGTTGCACCTACACAGAACAACGAGTAGGTGCCTTAAAAATTTGCGTTACTAATTAACATTCAGATCCACAGCATGTCTCTGCATTTATCCTTAGTCAGAGTTTGAAAACACCAGCTCCT